>NC_092560.1:27816048-28116048 GCF_037038585.1 Patagioenas fasciata
TTAAATACACGTTACTTAAGGAAGGCATTTAAATTAGTTTTTCTTTCATCCTCTTGGCAGAGATCAAAGGTAGACACTGAAAACATTTTTCTTCCCCTTCCCCATCCGCTGCTTCTGCCTGCAACGCCTGACTCTTAGACAAACAACTAGCTTTGATTGCCCAAAACACACACACCCCAATGGCGGGAGCGGAGCGCTATCGGCACGGCAGGTCGGATCCTGCTCGCACCCCAGCCCCAGCACGGCTGACCCCGCCGGAACCCCGGCGGGAACGGGAACCCGCGGCGGTTGACCCACGCCAGCAGTGTGGACGGCTGGGCTGAAAAGAGCTCTTCTTGTTATTATTATTTTTATAGTAAGGCTCGTTCAACTTATTTATTTAGCCAATAAAAGTCGGACTAATCATTTCAATGCTGACACCTCCTGTAGCATCTCGCTAATTGAGCTCTGGTAGCTGCTTGCGTTGGGCAGGATTTCTTCCAACTCTAGCGGCAGCAAAGGGAGCAGGCTTGCCTGTTTCTCACTCAAATCTACAGTCTGCCCACTATAGTACAGTACGTTTGGAGGATAGATATGAATTGTTGCACTGTTCATTGATTCCTACTAATGAGCCAGTATAAATCAACACTGGCGCTAAGTAGCTATCTCGAAGCGCTCGGAGGATGCTTTGGCTGGTTCTCTCACTTGTTTTCTACGAGCCGCATGGCGGCCAGTAACAAGAGTTGGCCGTAACGATTTGGAGTTAAGACCGTAGGACTTTTTGCATCTCTCTTGTTTTCCTGCTAGGCTTCGAGTGGCTTTCTAAACTTAGTGTAAGGGATGTAAAGAAATTACTCCAAAGGGCCTTCGGAGTTTCCTGCTTGATGATACCCGGGGCTAGTTTGACGCCCGTTTCCCTGGAATGCTTGGCACGACTTGCTTCTGGGAGGAGGAAAGCTCTCGCCCATTTTCCACCTCCCAGTGGTGCGGTGGCCTCGGAGGCCCTTTGCGCTTGCTGCTGGGAGACAGGCTGTGCGGGACCGAGGGGCGAAAGGGGAAGAAAGTGGATACGAAGGCTAAGAAAGGGCTAGCGGGGAGAGAGGAGAGGATGGAGCTTCCCCGTGGGGGCTGCTGTTCCCTGTCTGGTGTTTTGAAACCATATCTCCCTCTCACATGGCGTTTCCTCAGCCCCCCTGGATCCACCTTGCCCTGCTGAGGAGGCGTGAGTGAGAGAGGAGTCGGGGAGACGTTTCTCGCTCCTTTTCCACGACTCGTCAAGTCCCCAAGCCGCTGTCATGTGATAGCAAAAGAGCAGGAGCTGCGGGGGTCTCCCGACTCGGGCATCATTACAAAACCGCGCTGTAGCGCGCAGCCCCGCCACAGCCAAGGCGGCTGCCGCCCCGCTAGCCTTCTCTCCCCGCCGGCACCCGGTTCTCGCCTCTGCTGTCCGCTGCAAACTTTTGAGGGGACACCGGACAAATCGGTGAGAGGGACGTTTTTATTTCCTTCCTCCCTGCCTCTGCAGAGGTCCGGGGTAATTTCATGCTCCCGAGCCCTTGTTGCCTGCGGAGTACCAACTCCAGCAGCGTGTTCCAGGCGGCAGCGGGGAAGCCCGGGAGACTCGGCAGTCTCCAGGAAGAAAGCAGGGACAGCAGCGAGAGACAGGACCTGCCTTCCCGTGCCTCCCGAGGTCCCACGGCCTCGGCGGCAGTTGCTTCTCTGGCACGCAGCGGGGTGGCAAAGCAAGCACAACCCGCGGGGCGAGGCTGCCCCAGGGAGCTGTGTGTGGAGTCCGCCGGCGGGACGCGGGGCAATCCCTCCTGAGCCGGGCGGGTGGAGCCCAGGATGTAGGGACGTTAGCGGGGCAGGGCAGCGCCCCTTCCGACATCCCGAGCCCTCCGTGAGGGGGACAAATCAGAGCTCGGTGCAGCGCGGCGGGGTCGTGCGGCCGCGGGAGGGCTGCGGCGGGGCGGCGATGCCCAGGCCGGGGAAGAGCTCTTACAGCGACCAGAAGCCGCCCTACTCCTACATCTCCCTGACGGCCATGGCCATCCAGCACTCGGCCGAGAAGATGCTGCCCCTGAGCGACATCTACAAGTTCATTATGGAGCGGTTCCCCTACTATCGGGAACATACTCAGCGCTGGCAGAACTCCCTCCGCCACAACCTCTCCTTCAACGACTGTTTCATCAAGATCCCGCGCCGCCCCGACCAGCCGGGCAAGGGCAGCTTCTGGGCGCTGCACCCGGACTGCGGGGACATGTTTGAAAACGGCAGCTTCCTCCGCCGCCGCAAGCGCTTCAAGGTCCTGCGCCCCGAGCATCACCTGCCCGGCGGTGGCGGGGCGGGTGGCGGCGGCCCCGGCAAGCCCCCGGCTCCCGCCCCGCACATGGTGCACTACTTTCACCCGCAGCCGCCGCCACCGCCACCACCTCCTCCGGGCAAGGTGCCGGGGCTGGCGGGCTCCGAGGCGGCCGTGGCCGCTGCCGCGGCGGCGGCCGCCGTGGGGAGATTGCCGCAGTTCTCACCCTACGGGAGCAGCCAGCCCTCGGGCTTCAAGCATCCCTTCGCCATCGAAAACATCATCGGTAGAGATTACAAGGGCGTGCTGCAGGCCAGCGGGCTGCCTCTGGCCTCGGTGATGCACCACCTGGGCTACACGGTGCCCAGCCAGCTCAGCAGCGTGGTGAGCTCCATGTGGCCGCACGTGGGGGTGATGGACTCCGTGTCCGGTGTGCCCGTGTCCCCCGACTACGGACCCTTTGGAGTGCCCGTGAAGGCGCTCTGCCACCCGTCGGCGCAGACCATGCCCGCCGTCCCGGTACCCATCAAGCCGGCGCCGGCCATGCCCGCCGCCTCGGCCATCCCCGCTCTGACGGTCGCCGCCTCACAGATCTGCCCCGCCGCTTCCCCGGCCGCTGCTTCACTGCTGGAACAGACCGCGAGTAACACCACTGAGGGCAAGGGCTCCCTCCACTCCGTCCTGGTGCACTCCTAAAGGGCAAGGGGTCGGGGGAGTAAAGGCCCCCAGGCTCCCAAAGGAGAGCAGGTGGGGACCCAGGCCATGCGTGCGACGCGGAAACCTGATCGATCCCATGACTATTCCTCTACTGGTGTCTGTGTTTATGTTGTGTACAATCAGATTATTTGAGAGCCAGGTCGCAGGTAAGAGCTTTTATCGTCGTTAAATATCGTTAGTAGCGGAGAGGTGATGTGAAAAGTCACAGCCGGGGCCAGAAGGGGTGGCTCGGAGGACGGTCCCAGCAGGGAAGGTCTCCTCGCCACCCCGACTGTCTGCGGCCGTGCAGCCCGGGTACTCCGCCGAGCCTTCCTCCCGGGGCGGCCGACAGGCAGGTTTCTACTCGGGGCCCGATGGAAGAGGGCTGTAGTCTGCCGGGATTCTGGGGAATCAGAAGGGTAAAACCCCTACTGAACGCTGCTTTCCCCTCTCCCCCGAGAGACAGGAAACCTCTGCCCCAAACTTGCTCCGAAAGACGTGGCCAAAGCGGTTACTTTGGACCCTGGTGAGCTGTGGGATCTCAGGATGTGTAACGCTGACTGTTTAAAGAGTAAGCTTTAAACAGATAGATTAATTAATTAAAAGTGGGAATTTAAATGACAACGACACTGACGTCGAAGGGCTCCTTTAACTAACGATCACTTGTCCTTCCCCCTCATATTTTACAGTCCATCCCAATATTTCACGTCGGAGGGCAGTACCTTAGGAGGGACTGAAGCGTGACCTGGCCTCTCAAGCTGTGTGTGGGTGTCCGAATTCCCTAGTTTCTCATTAAAACAGCCCCGCCATGTGTAGATTGTGATTTTCACATCACCTTTCACCGCTCACAGATACCGCTATTTTGTATGTGTTGCTTGGCGTTTCTTCCACGTGAGTGTGAACACTAAAATCGCGGAGGGTGGAGGGTAATGAAGAAAGCCAACAAAAAAAATGGATTAAAAAATTATTCGGGAAAAGCACTTTACTGAAAATAACCTTCCAACAGACGAGAGGTCTGTGTGAAGCAGAGGGATCAGAAGTCAGAGAGCAAATGCACTGGCTGGTGAGTCCCGGCTGGTTTGTGAGTGATTGCTGCCGTATCCTGTCTGCCCTGCTGTACACCAGTGCTCATTAAAGCCCATCTATTCATTTGCTTCTGCTGGTGCTCATGTTTCAAATACTCGCCTTTTACACCGGTTAAGAGACGCGTGCTCGTAGCGTAGGTTCGCCTCCCTTACTCCCCAGTGCCCGTCCCCTCACCCTCCCCAGACAGACGTACCCAAAAGTTTTCTTGACGGCAAAGCAGGGGGATTTACAGGGAGAGAAGCCTCTTAGAGGTAAATCGCATACTGCTGCAGAGATGCTTTGACTCGCTGCCACCCGCAGCTCAAGAGCGAAGCACCGGCCGTCGTATCTGAGGAGGAGGCACTGGCTCGGATCCAGATCCCGCTGAAGGCAGCTGGAGTTTTGCCACTGGTTTCAGTGAGTGCTGGACCCCAGGCGCTGCCAGGGATTTCCCCGCCTCAGGCTGGCCGAGTTGCCACGCCCCGAGAGGTCAGGTCGCAGTTCCAGCCCCGGGGGAAGGGTACCCTGTGTCAGGCTTGTTCTTCTTGGTGGACCTGCAGCCAGAAAAACTATCGCTAGGAACAGCAAAACTGCTTGGCTTCGCGTGCTCGCTGCCCAAAATTTTCACCACTCACCGTTTGACCGCTTCAAATTCAACCGGAACTGTTGAATTTCTAGTTGTTCCCTCTGCTCCAGAGCGGGGTTAGACCTTAATTTCCAAAATCATAGCACGTCCAGCGCTGAAAAATACTGCTGATAATGTTACGTTGATGAGGCACGGATCGGTATCACGGCTTAGAAATCGGACTGGAAGGGGAAATTGCCTCTAAAGTTTTGCAGCCAGACAAATCGAGCAGGTATTCGACATCCAGAAGAAATTAAATTAAAAAAAAAAAAAAAAGCTTCACATTTTCTTTATTCTGCTGTCTTCCTTTTCAGGCAGGGAGGCAAGTTGATATTTCTGCCGCTAAAAAATAATTGCTTATAAATAAATGATAAATCGCGAATACCGGTAGTTTTGTATAGCTCCAGGTACCTAAATATCTTCCACCACTCTCAGTGTGGCTGCTGTCCAGGGCTCGAAAGCATCTGTAGGAAGATGAATTTTCCCCACACGTTGGTCCAAGGAGCAAGAGGAACGGGAAATGCGGAGCAGGAAAACAGTTAATCCTCCTGGGAATTATTCAGGGGATTCCGGAGACTTCTAAGATTCTCGATAATCTTCTAAATTCAATCGCGGGAAAACTCTAGCTGGTGCCAGGAGGTCGGTCCGGGAAGCACCGCGGCACTGGCTGCGCAGCAGGGTGTAGGCAGCGGGGCTGCCGCCGTTCGACCCCGGGCAGGGAGCGGGCAGCGGACGGGGTGGGTGTCGCGACAGAGCCCGGCTGCCAGAGCACTGGTGCGCAGTCGAGGAGGGGTTGAGGCTCGGAGCTTCAGCTCACACCTCGGGTGGGCGCTCCGGGAACAATCGCTCAGACAGCGGTTTGCGGGGTAAATATGCGCTGTTTGCAATAGGCTTTTCTCATCAGAGGTAGTTTTAGCGGAGAGGGGAGCTTAGGCCCCGGGTCGATCGTCCGGAGGGTTTAGTGTAACTCCCAAGGCAGTTGCCTAGACTTTGTGTGACCAAAAGACGGTGTTCTTTTTCGTAGCTGGTACAATAAAAATTATTAGGGGGTCAGAACCTGACATTTCACATTGTTAGATGGGAAGAGAAAATTAACCAATCAAGAAATATTTTCTAACTAGTTTACACATTTTTTCCTTATTTTTAAGAACTCCATCTCTAAACATTGCCTTTGCAATATTACACCAATTTTGTATCAACAGCCAGTAACCCCAATACATAAACAAAACCAATCCCAATGCTGCTCGAAAAAAACCAATGGTATAAGATTTATAGAAATGAAATAGTATCCTTTCTTCCAAGCAGAGGAGCAGGTGTAAGTTGGTGAAGGGTAAGATTTTCACTTGACAAACCAAACAGAAAAACAGTCCTGTGCTAACTACTAGATTTTGTTGTCTGCTGTACCAGTATGCCTCATGCAGCAACTGCTTGACTTCAGATTAAGGCACATACGTGTTCTGCACGTTCTGCTCAGGCAGATGAGCTTTCACTGAATGGGTGCAGACAGGATGGTTTTAAACAGAGGCAAGTAGGACAAACAAGTTTAATCTTCAAATCATTAGATTGCCAAAAGTAGCGAACTAAACGTTTGTGTTAGAAGAATGGAGGCCTAAGAAAAGGCATTGATTCCACTCCAGTATGCTTCTGATCTATTGTGGCTAGCTAATGTAGCAATTATTATTGCTACCTGTGGGAAACTATGCCCAACCAAGGCACTGCTTTGTGTATTTTGAGTCCATAGGGCATGCAGGTCAAGAAAGACAAGCACATGCAGTAAGTCCTCTAGAATTAATGTGTTTTATTGTTTGAAATATGATAGCAGTGTTTCAGTGACTATATTTTGATCTCAATGACACTTCCTACAACATAACTACTGAAATTCTGAGCTCCATTGACTCTGTCCTGAAGCCTCTCTGGCCAGAAATTGATCTGGCAAATCTGCTTGGAATTTTGCTGCTGCTGTGGAATCAGATTTCCCCTTTTATTGTAAGTTTTTATTTCAAATGATTATCCATAAAACCTATTTTACTATACAGTCATCCCTGTGAGTGCTTGGAATTCATAATAGTTTCATTAATTCATTCATTCAATTTCACCTCTGCTTCTGGAGTTTGGCTGAACACATGGTTAGATTAATAGCTTTAGTTAGGTAAACCAGGTATGATTTTAGACATCTATATGCTAAATACAAACCTCACTGCCTACAGGTCCCTATCCTGCAGATATTTAACCATGTCACAAATGGTCCTCTCTCTTTGCTCATATCATGTGATCACTGGCACTGTCCATGTAGAAAAGCCTAATGGTCAGAGCACTCAGAACCTCTGAGGGAAATTTTAGTTCAATATCACTTCGACTCAAAAGGATTCAAATTCGCATCTGTGTATCAAAATCAGCCAACTGCAAAATGGCAGACAGAGAAAAGTCATGCTTTTTTGTGAAGTCATGGCATTACATAGCAACAATAAATCTAAGTTTCATGAAATGTGAAACAAGCCACGGGGCCTGGGTGCTTTTCTGTGAAGGCAGAGTCCAGCAGCCATGGAGAAAATACATAATAGATGAAGAGAAGGATAGGAATAAATGGCAAATTTTCACATCAGAGTGTCATACGGACTGGTGTTGGGTGTCCCAGAAATTTGTAGTTGTGGTATGCAAAAGGTGAGTTATGGACAGGGAAGTGACAGATGCTCACTAGTATTAAGACATTCAGACTAATAAAAAGGAATAGCTGACAAATTTGGAGTTGCTGAAAGACATTCCCACTGAGTCTCACAGGATAATACAATTGAAAATTAAATTCACTTTTGGTATATGCAAACTGATATGCATGGGGAAAATAATCCTGATTTTATATACACAAGAATAGGTCCTGAATTTAGGAGTGTTACAAAGTTATACTGGTTAGCTCTATGAAAATGTTGGCTCAATTGTCACTAGCTATGAAAAAAAGCAAAATTACTAGGAAAGGAATGGAGGACACAAGAGAAAATATCATGTCCCTGTTCAAACCCTAAGCAAGCTTGCATGCAACACAAAGTTCTGTGAGTGGGATACAGAGAGAATCAGGTAGAATAATGAAAGTTACATCCTCTGTACAAGTAGCAATTCAATAGACAAAGACTCTTCAGGAAAGCAAGGATATACAGGGGCATATGACACAAGTTTATAAAATCATGAGAGACCTGGAGAAGGCACACATGCTCATTCTTTCTCTCAGTACCTGAACTTGGAGTCATCAAAAGGATTCAAAGCAAACAGAAAGAGGGGATACTTCACACAGCACTTACTAGAATACTGCAATTTATTGTTGCAGGATGTTGAGGGTGTTAAAATTTTACATGCACTTGAAGAACAACTGGAAAATTAATGTAAGATAAATCTACTGGGGATTGTTCTATAAAAAGTTGCTACCTCTTGCTTGGATTTGCTATGCTAGTAATGTATTTCTGAAAGTATCATCACATGCTTTTTCTGTGCTACTCTTTCTAGAGCACCCATTGTTTGCTTACGGTTGGAGACAGGACACTGGGCTAGATGAACATACAGAGTGACCTATAACAATTGCTCTTAATCAGAGAGGGGATCAGGGTCTCCCGTTCCTAGCCAAGTGTCCTAAATTGAAGCAATGTTTTAATGTTATTTCAGTGTATTATATGTGAGAGAAGACATCATGGATGCATGCAGAAATGCAGAGGCAAAGAATCCAAACTCCTAATTGTGCTATTTGTGTATGTTTCAAATGAAAAATACTTTTAATGGTCCAGGAATGCCCAAGTTCCTCTTTCCAAGGCAAGTGCCTCCCTGACTGGATTGATATGCTTATTTTCTGGTGAATTTAATTTTAACAATTAGAAAGTTTCAGCATGAGAGACTGAGAGCCCTTTTTATACTATGCCAACATATCTGATGGAGTAGACTGAACATAGATATGGATTTGAACCCCTTCAAAGATGGAGGAATAACTCCAGACATCTGTGTCCTGGCACTATAACATTGGGCATGTCTATGCCATGCATGTCTGAGGCATCCATGCTGCTCTAGGCATTGACAGACATGTCAGTGTATTGCTTTTGTCTATATCTGCTTTTCTGGTTACAGGACCAGTGAAGAGAAACTGTTTGCCTTTTGGAGGAGAAAATAACCAAGTTCTGACACACACAAAAAACTCCAACTCTAATGCTGAGCTTCACAGAGTTATAAAATATATGTTTTAATGAAACTGACATTTGTAATATACCACAAAATCTTGTAATATTTCTCTAAACTTCATGTGGATGCTTAATCTACACTGGGAGAGGTACTAATTTTCAATAAGATACAGAAATTTGTTTTTAAGGCAAAAGACCTAGGAGAAAGGTGTAAGTCCACACTGCATGGACTGTTTTTATTATATATCACTCCTTAAAACAGTAATTGGACAATAGACATTAACAGCCCTTTGAACCAAGGGGACCAAGGATGTTCTACTTTTTAAGCTAGAGAGTTGTCTTAAAGCACTCATTCAAAAAAGTAAAAACAACTTGATCTTCTGTATCAACTAATCACTGCCCCTTACTGTCAAAAGGTAGGTTTTTGGCTGAACAGAGTGTTACAGTGAATAAATTATTAGGGAAATGATTCTTTTACAGGTAAGGGTTGCTAATATTTATTTATCATCAATATTGACTCTAACAAGAAAGGCTTTTAACTCCACATACTACACAACAAACTCCCAGTGTGGATCGGTTCTTCCTTTCACGATGATCTGAATAATATGAAGCTCATAAATTATTAGTTCTGGATAAAAGTGCAGAAAGAAAGGAGAAAAACGTGTGTTTATGTACTGCTTGCACCATAGAACTGCTACTCTAAAATCATCATTTGCAAGGAAAAATGTAATAGAACTTAGTAATGTGATTGTAGTAGCTATTTGTGTTTTATTAACCTACTGCTTTACATAGGACATGTGATTTGGATTTATCTCCTCTTAATGCTCGAAATTAGAGTTTTCTTAATCACCATGTGGTATTTTAACTGTGGTTGGTATGAATTTGAACCAAAACAGATATTTAAATCTGCAAATGATTGTGATACTTCATATACTTAATAAAATGTGTAGCTCTAACTGGTAGGGGCTTACATCTTGCTTAACTGATTTTTACTGAATGGTTGTGAAAAATCTTTCCTGGTACACCTCAGCTTTGAAGAAAATGCAATATAACATGGTACATTGCTGTCTGATTATCACACTATACAGTTTTTAAAGTTGAATAGGACTACTGGGATGAAACCTAGAAAGGAAACCAATTTATCACTTCTTCTTCAAGTATTTGCAACAGACACAAAGACAAAACAATAAGAGGATTAATATGATGCATCTTCAAAATGAAGTTCCACTAGTGAAACAGATAACAAGTGAAATCATATCCTTACTGAGCTTCTGGTATATTTACATTAGATTTGTTTACAAGCTTTTTAAAAAACTACAAATAGCTTAATTTACTCAACAGTGCTGAAAACAAACAAACAAAGAAGCAAACAAAATAGTAGGTTGAAAACACCGTCTTAAATTGTGGGTCAAAATGCATATTACTCCAGATTTTACATTTCAATATATTCTCTGCTTTGAAAATGTATCTCTGGATCATCAACACATTTCATCTGCAAACCTCCAGGCAGAAATCAAGGGAAAATACATTGAAAAAATTAGCTTATTAGGCTGACTTTATTTTGAAGGACATGGAATTTGTGAAGGAAAGAACAATAAATATAAAATGCAACTTGCATGCATCAAACGCAAGCTATGGTAGAATAGCTTGATGCTTTTTTCTCGTAACCAATTTTTAGTGAAAATAAAAGTAGTGCAATAGACTGAATGTTTAACAGAGCTTTAGTAAAGAGTTTGATATCATGGCAGATGATCAGTGTAAGTAGAGGAGGACTAGAACCTCACACAAAGCCTTACTATACACTGAAATAAGGTGAAATTAAGTAACATGGCATGTAAATTTATGCATTTTAGGTCTTATAACAAGGGTATCTGAGGAGGTTTGACAAATACAAGCAACTCAGAGGATTCTTTTTTATTTTTTTTCCCAACAAATAAATAGAAAACTCACTGATTATTCAGGAATATGAATGAAGGTCAAGAAAGAAATTGAAAGTTCCCATGACTTCCTATCACCTTTAGCGTACATACAGGGGTCTTTTAGTCATCCCCATTCCTTCCTTCCTTGCATAGTACTTTTTAATCGACTACTCTGAGTTTTATTAGTTTCTGATTGTGTCTACAGCTCCATGATACCAAACTGAAAAGTGTCTACTCTACCATCCATATTCTCACAGTCTGACTGTGCATTTCTCCTGAGTTCTGGAGCACGCAATTTTGTGATCAATTCTCTATCCATTGTGAAGAAATACTAGCTTAGCAGGTGTTTTGATGTTATGTCATTTTGTCAGCTACTGACCATCTACAATTTCTTCAGTGAGAAGAATTTTTATACAGAAGTTAATCCTGCTGCCAACAGATTTAGTTTTCCCAATAATGCCTCAGAATCATCACAAACACACATTCCTCCCAGCCAGGAATCAGAAAACTGCCGAACACAACTACATTCCTTTGGTCTGTTGAAAATTAAAACTGTCACTTGGAACTTCTCCCTATTTAGATGACCATGAAGAAGAGTGAGATCACACTAGTGGCAGTGATTTGCTGCCATCAGAGAGGCATCTTGTGAATACCAGCAGTTTTCTGGAAGCCCCAGGAGTGGGGAGTGGGATTTTCTTGGAATTCATGGAAGGAGAAGGCAGGAAGAGATCTGTCACTGCTGGCTGATAATAGCCTATCTTTCTAGCACAAGAATTTTGGTGTAGAGGGTAGCTGCAAGATCTGTACCAAAGTTTCATTGTCTTCTCCTTGGGGAATTTGACTTCTGAATGCCAGGAAAGCTTTCACATACCTGTTCAGGCTGAACTTTTTCATCCTGGTGTCAACAATCCCAAGGCTGGGGATTGCCTTTTCTTTAATTCACAGCATTACTGCATCATTTACTGTCACACAATTAAGTCAATGAAAACAAAATCTCTGGCACTTTTTCATAACCTATGAAGGAAATACTGAAGTCAAGAAACCTGTACCAATGCAGCCTGAAACAAACAATTTTCATCCTACAGATGGGAACATACTAGTTGCCTATGAGATAAATTTTCTTATTGATAAGCATTACCAAAAATATTACAGAGTTGGTAAACAGAATTTGGTTTAAATTATTTCACTTCTGCTTCACTTACACTTTTGTTTGTTTGTTTGTTTTTCCCAATAATGCTATCAATGCTGTTGAAAGAAAATCTCCAGCTTTAAAACACAAAAAATTACACGGAGAGTCTCATGCAAGAAAATAGAAAGTTTATGGTGGAAGTTCCCAAGATTGCCAATGCTTGGTGAAATGTGATACTTCAATCTCAAAATTTTGGAAGGTCATTTTTAAAGTTCTACATAACACTTATAGCTGTCATGTCAAAGGAATTAGAATTGTGCATGAATCAGCTTATTAACAGAGAAAAAATCACAAGATGTGGACATAAATTTTTGGCTTTTAAATATGAAAGGGATTTTCTATAGCTTTTTCTCAATCA
Organism: Patagioenas fasciata; assembly: GCF_037038585.1. Taxonomy (NCBI): domain Eukaryota; kingdom Metazoa; phylum Chordata; class Aves; order Columbiformes; family Columbidae; genus Patagioenas; species Patagioenas fasciata. Next base: position 27,828,333 of record NC_092560.1, read on the forward strand.
AAATTAATGAAGATACAATGAAGATGATTCACAAAATTAGTCTTTGTTGGTAATGATGAAGATATTTTTATTTTCGATATTTCTTTGATTTTAGAATTTCTTATTAAATATTTAGCAGGATACTGGCATCCAGGTGATAATTTCTGCAGTAGTCACAGAAGGCTGAGAGGAAGGGTAGGTCCACATGGTTTCTATTCAAATCTGTCTGGTGGATATAACGAAAGGAAATGATTTAGTTTTTTTGACCCACTAGGGCCAGGACATTTCGAGACTTCTCTATGTGTTCCCAAACTCTTCAGTACCATTCCTGTACTTACAGGAACACTTTACTTTCTAACCCACTAGGCCAAATGATGGAAACACTACAGGATCTGCTTAGTGAAAGGCACTGCCATAACAAAGGAATAGGTAAACAAAACTCAAAGCCATAATGTTTTCATTCATTGGGAACTTGCAAGTCAGAGGAGAAGTAAGTATTTTCAGTCTACTCAGGAAATTAGGGGTCTAGTCAAGATCAAGTTTTTGTCATTCTAGATGTTTAACAGGGATAGATGTAGAAGAAAAGAAAGGCACTACTATCTTATTTTACAGGTGAATAACAGAAAGAAACCCCAACTTTGCTTAGGTAGCTGGTAGCAGAGTCGGAAGCTGTATCTAAGTATTGGTTCAAGCCTAACTTGCAAGCTTCTATCATATTCTCTTTCATGGGAAGATCTTTCCATTTTGATAGATCCCTTTTAATTCAATTCTCAGAAATGCACAGATGAAAAAAACCTAAAGTCTTATGAAACAAAACATTGCATTGGTAGTACTCTGGAATAGATGCTGCTACCTGTCCTGCTTGGAAGAAAGCAGTAAAATCCACTTATGCTCTCATAAAAATAACCTTTGGGTCCCAGCACTGCCGCAGAGACCAGCTGAATTCAGACAAATTTCCTGTTTCCTTTGAGCCCCATCTGAGTCAAATATTTTCATTTTCTTACAGAGCTAAGCTAGTTAATCAGGTTTCCCTTTGGGCTTTGTGGTTTCTAATTAGCATTATCCCTTTTCCAAGGGCCATAGAGTTTTGGCTCCCTGGAAGAACAGCGTTACTGTGCCTTGAGGTCCTGATGCTGGTAGATGGCAGCGTCCAGCCCCAAGTATGGATAGATGGATGGATGTCAGCTTTTTGTTGTTGTGCACTTAACCAATTAGGCAACTGCTTTCAGCTCTAGCATGAATACTACCTAGTTCTTTTCATTTATGCAGGTCTCTGTTTGTTCTCAATAATTTTTCTTATCAAACCTTTCCTGCTTCTGTATCTAGCAGAGACAAAATACTGGAAGGTGGGGGATGAAAGCTGCCTAGAAGCAGTAAAAGATGTTGAGAGCTTGTTAAATATTCTTGCAGACCCTTCTCCCAAGAATTTCCATGAATTGTGTTGTCATCAAAATGCTTATGGGGACCCTAATGACCACAAAGGATTCAGCTGGACCACCCAGAACTGCAAATGCTAAAAGAAGTTTCAAGGGCCTCTTGCAGGATTAAAGTTGCTCCCCCTTTAACATCTTGAAAATATTCTATGAGGGCCTTCCCACCATCATCAAGTAATGAAAACTTTTCTTTCTACTCATCCAATCACTTTAGCATCACTGTGCTGCCTGAAAGCGAGACCAGAAGAAAATATCCACATGTGAGACTGACTTGCCACACGTGTTATGTCACAGCAGTAATACCATTGGAAAACTCATATTCTAACGGTTTGTGTATCCTGATGAAATCTAATTGATACACTACCTGCCTATAGAATAAGCACTGACTAGTGTAACCTTCATAATGAAGAAACATTCAAAATTACCCTGTCTGTCAGGGACTAATCTAATGAAGATGCTACTGATGGTTCTTCCATGAATCTTGCGCTAATAAACCTTTCATTTCAACAGAGTTATCCAGTCTAAACCTTTTACAAATGAAAAGGGCAGGATGCATTTAATGACTTAAACTCAGTAGGAGAAAGGAGAAATGACCTCACAAGTAATAGATATAGCTAGGCAGGGAGTTTGGGAATTGGCAGTTAGAAATCATGTGTACCTGGATACCACTATAAAAGAAATAAATTGTACTGCTTTATAGCCATTGAAATATGTAGCTACGTGGATCATACACATAAAACCAGTACAAAATCACATTGTTGAATAATAATATTCAATTTACTATCATAATTCAAATTGAATGAAACCTATTTATTCTAATATTTCTATTAAAAACATAGCTATTTGTCCGGAAGCATGTTCATAAGATAAATAAACTGCAGTAAAGCTCAGATACATTACTTTAAAGTAATTGTAAATACATCACTGAGAGATCTTCTCCCACCACTGGAGACAAATTGAATTGAGGATGTGGGAAATATCAGACATCTGCTATATTAATGCCATACTTTTCCTGAGGGTTGTTGCATCTGATTGTCTATAGTTATGACCTGAAAGACTGCTATCTTTGTATCTCCTCTGCTAGTGAACGTGCATCACAGGCCGAAAATGCAGGGCAAAGAGAGGACCATATAGCAAGATCATAGATAGTACAAATGGCAAACATTCCCACTTGTATCTGATGTTCATAAAATCTTACAGCAATTGGCCTGCATTTTAAGCTGGACAAAAGTGCTTGCTTTGGCCTGTTGAGAGACTATCCAAGTCCATGACAGTTTCACTGTTTTAAGAGCAAGAGCTTTTAAGGGCATGTGTTTTGGAGATGCTCACGTTAAGACAAAAGTCTTCTTTATGAAGTGCTGAAGCTGCTCATCTTTACAAAGTGAAAATTGGCATTGGTCTCAGGAAATTTGTGGAGACCCAGGGCAGATCATTTCAGCATGAGAGAATATATGAATGTAAGAAGACTCCCTCATTGAGGGGAACAAGTTTCAACGTATTAAAAGCCCAACATTTTGCCTTACATTCTAAATCCTTTTGTAATCCATAGGCAACATATCAGATACAACAGAGATGGAACATAACATGCACAGGAACTAACAAGGTATGATCACAGTGTACTCTCAGATTACACTGTGGTTTAGCATTTCCTGTTTCTTCTTCATGCACCATGATGTAGATTTCCCTAAAAGTAGGTGAAACAGGTTGAACTCTCATTAAAGGCCAATCAAGTCACATGTATAACAGCATTCTTCAGTTAAAAGAAAGACTTTACAAATTAATCAACAGGACAAAGCTTCCAAAGCCTACATAAAATCTTTTAGCACATTTAGGAAGATTATGGCTTCATGTACAACCCTTTGGCTTCTCTGAGATATCCTCAGTGCCTTGCCGAAACCTTCCCCCTCCTGCACCTGGACCCTAGCTCATTGTGTTATAAGGAGGGTTATTTTGGCTTGGAGAGAAGAGGACTTTCATGACTTCAAACATGGACACTAGATCAAGTTTTTATCTTCTCACATAATCCTGTCTTTGATGTCACCAGACTGATGCCGCTCAGAATAGAAAGAGAAAGCTGTGAAAAGAGGCCCAGTTAATTTATACATTTAAGTGCTGCTGTTCTAATTCACCAGTGTAGCGTTGTCATTGTTTTCTGCTTTGCATCCTAAAGGCAGGCTTACACTGGGCAATTATGAATGGCTCCTCTGAACAAATAATTGAAATTCGCTAGTTGTGGGATATGTTTTAACAATGTCAGGATTGGAGGTGCGAGGTCAAATGTATTCCCAGTGGCACTACTGAAGTTACAGGCCACTCTTTTCACTTGCCTTGAAGGATGAGTATTTGTAACACACATTAACAGCAACTAATCAGGTAAGCTGCATGAGACAAATAGCAAACATGAACACAATATTTTGCATTTGTCTTCAAGCCAAACCAATAGTTTTGTAGCTAAAATAACAAACCTTCAGAAGGTGATGCGGTAAACTTCTTTGCAGCATGGAGACTATTTGGTGAGAATTAAACGGGTAAAGATACACAACATTTGCAAAATCCTCCTTTTGCAACTGCACAAGGAGACAGCTATGAAAAAGGTGACTGACCCTATGTACAAATGCCTCTGCTGAAAAATTCCACTAAGCTACTGGTGGAGTGACAGTTCTGTAATGAATTAGCTTTCATTTAACATAGCAATTAAAAAAAAAAAAATGTTGTTGAAACACCAAACTGAAGGATTACAAGACATAATTTCTGCATAATTTACCCCGCAAAGCCAATTATTTAGTCTTTCACAAAACAACTAAACCCAAATTATCCACAGCCAAATTATCCATTTTCTAGTGAATCTGTGATGTAAGAATTTTGTGTCAAAGTCCATTGAAACAGACTTTTGTGTTTCTCATAAACAAAGCAAGACTCTGTGTGCACACACAGAGAACGGAGGTTTTCTGCAGAAACAAAAAACATGACATAAAATAACTTGCCAGGGTGAAAGTTAAATAGATAGGTCTTTTTTGTCTCATAATGGAATGGATTCACTAAAAGAAAATGGGTGTATCCAAAAGTAAAACAAATACCTCACCAATTCAAGGATCTTTATGCTTAGAGATCATTGTCATGAACCAAAACCAGAGCCGTTTATTATTCCACTTTCATAAAAACACAGTATACAGGATAAACTTTCCATTTTGTTGGTTGCCTTACCAGTGCACAAAATGTACTTGGTCCAAGGCAAAGTGCAATCTGATACACATTATATTTTTAATCTTATTAACTTGAGAGAAGAATTCACAAAGTACACATTATTGAGACTTCTATAATTTGCTTCTAATACCGCTTCTCATAATTCCAGTACCAAAACTCTGTTGTTCTCACATCTAAACATTATGCAGACTAAGGCTCCACACTGACAGCTAATGATTCTAAAGCAGAAAATCTAATTTTTTAATATAAAATTTTTCTCTCCAGTGCCTGACATCTATTTTATATTACCAACACAAATAAAATTTATCCATAGGCTCTTTCAATTACACATTATTTCCCCTTTTACAGTCTTTTTTTATGGCTATTAGAGTTTATTTCAAGGGACACTTTCTCTGTGTTTTTTTCTGCTTTCTAGTGCAAGGTTAACATGACTTATAACCTAATTTATGTTTATTACTGCATTATGGTTCTGACTGTATCCCCATGAGAAACATTACTGGCTTTCACAACTACCTTCCTGATGATCATAAAACAAATATTGAACAATGAAGGAGGCTTAAAAAAATCTGTCTAAAATTGAGGATTCGCTGCTTAAATACAACACAGATTCTTTGCTGTGTCACTATCTGCAGTCTTTTTACTACTGTGTCTTTTTGATGTAAGAAAGCTTAGATTGGAGCACTGGCCCATCTGTGCCAGTCTACACCATTGATTCCATGTCTTTTGGAATAGAGAATAGAAGTCTGAAAAAAAATCTGTACAGTAATCAGAATAAATAAAGGTCAAGGCAAGGAAATGTCATAGCTCTGCTTCGTTCCTACTGACATCAAAAGCAAAAGTACCACTGACTTTACCAAGAACTGGATCAGACTCTTGTTTTGGTGAAAACCTTTAGATCTGCCAGTTCTATATGCAAAATTACTGATATGTTCTGCATTTCTGGCACATAGTCACAATTGCCTAGGGATCAAGCATATTAAAGGAGATTATCCACTCAGAATAAGGAGCAGAGCTATCCCATCTCAGTAGGTGTGGGGAAACTTTAACATCAGCGTTATACCAGTTCATTAGACTGTCCAGCATTTTGATCTTAAAAAAAAAAAAAAAGTTTCTATAGGTAGAGTATATTTAATTGCCATTTATAGTCTATGTGATTTAATGAGTGAATTTGATCAAACAATAAAACCAAAAATTGTGTAGGTACTGTCACGACAATACCTGTACTGCTAATGGCTAGAGATCACTTAAAAGTGGATTAGGAGCTGGTCTCTGTCACACCTGAGGTGGCAGCCCAGGGCATCAGAGAGGGGATGGCAGAAAGCTATCCAGCTGATGATTTTTTTTCTGAGCAGAGCAGCATAACTGGGAACTACCAGTGCCTCCACAGGACCACCTCGTTTTCTCTTTAACAAGTGAATCTGTCACTGTTTTCTTGGTCTCGACCAGATCTGACCTCTACTGCTAAGAGACATTGTTAACAACATGACAGTCTGGGAATCTTTTGCCTAGTGGCAAAAGGAATTTGAACTCCAGTCTCTATGCACATAATAAAAAAGGAGTTAAGTCCTTAAAGATCGCAGTGGTTAGGACTGAGTACTTTGCCATATCCCTGCATCTGGCTGGTCTAATTCCTACCCAACAGAATTTTAGCCACCCATGGAACTTCTTACTGTCAAGTGTGGCATGGAACAATTACATAACAGCATGCTCCAGGAAAATGGGAAATTTCACTTGCCTTGCACCAGAGCTGAACCAGATCTCATGCAGCATGGTTGAATGCTATAACATAGAGTTCCTGGAAACCAGGACACACACCATTTCCAGTCATAGAATGAAGGAACGGAGCCCAACATTCAGTCATCACTGGCTATGTTAGCTGTCTCATTGAAAGGACTTTGAGGCATCCCATTTTGAAGCAAACATTTTCTGTGGGGATGCTGGACACCTAAATCCAGGGCTCTGGATTCTGCTACCTGGCCCAGGCATATACATTCTTCTGTGAAACTATTCATACCCAGGTGTATTTAAATAATACTGAAACACTTTTACCTTCTTGTACTCAATTCCCTGCTCTTTTTCTTTCACTTTACACAGAAATCAATAAGGACATTCTAAAACGAGAGCGTCCAATTTGAGTGAGGACTGAAAAGTTAGGCTGCAGTTATCCAGCCATGTTTATCACTCTCACTTTGTGCTATTTATTTATCAGATGAAAAACCACCTATGTTCATTTATCAGTATACCTACAAGTGGCTATAGTAAATGTCAGCAAGGGAGAATCTGATTACAGGAAATTATTTCTTTCTAGTTTGCAATTGTCTTTAGGCCTACACATTTTTTACCCTGTCCATGACTAACATTAGAGATGGACTTTTCTTATACAAACTGTTGTATACTAGAAATCTTATACGAATCAAACAGAAAAAATGTGCGTGTCCTAATTATTTTGGTTTATCTTTTGAAAATGCTGTTTAGCATATTTTTTTCATATTACCATAAAAGCAGAGTGGTGATGGTGTGATTGAATAGCTCAATTACTTTGTTGTTAAAATGATTCCAGCAATAGGGTGAATAATGTCAACTGGATACCCAAAACAGCCTTTATCTGAAGAGCCTGTTACGTACAGAGATTGGAAGGGAAATAATAATAGATAAACTACAAATCATTTATACAAATAAAATAATACCTACGTAATTTTTAAAAATGTAAAATAAAATGTATTCTATATCAATATAAAACAAATAGTCAAAGTGAGTTTTAGAACTAAGCTGAATGTGGATAAGGTAAGATTCTCATGCGTTGTAACAGAGAGCTTGAATCATGCATACAGGGAAATGAATTTGTGACTAAGAAGAATTGTTATATCAAAATCTGATGAATACAAGTGCTTGTGAGCACTGACAGAATGAAAGTAAATGGGAGTAATGCATAAAAAGAGTAAGTAAAGAGGTTTGAGATTTGACATACTGAGTAGAAAGCAAGCATAAAGAACTTAAGATTAAGTTTTAAACCTCTTTAAGCAGAAGCTAGCAACGATGTTGCGCAGAAACTGAAGAAAGATAAGGTAGAAGGATAATCTTGTGATGATCAGTATGAATGAGAAGAAAGAAAGAGAGCATCTCGGAAATACCGAGGGAGAGCAACAAGACTCAGATATGACCTGGAGGTGAGTTACAAAGTCACCAATATAGCAGAGAAATCATTGCTCAGACCCACGGTGTCCCCATGGAATTCATTGCTGTGGCAGTCACAAGAGTACAACCAAGTCTTCAGTAGACTTAGATTAGTACCCACTTTAAGTAAGACAACATCATAAATATGATAGAGGGTGCTTTTCAAAAGGGCAGACTCATGAAGTCAGTAGTGGAGACTGCTGAAAGACATAACTTTTAAGTACATCACACAGTCTTAAACATCTGACCCCAAATACCTATGAGAAATCATAATTAAAATGTGGTCTTTCAGATTTTTCACTCACATAGACTATTTTTGTTTCACAGACCTCTACACTGACTAGGTACCCTTGTCTGTGGTTATACTAGGGATTTGAAGTGAAATGAGGTGGTCTTCAAATGGTCAGGAAAATTTAAATTCTTCATTTTTGTGGAAAAAAATCACAAGAAAGAATGATTTGCTGGATTTCACAAAATTTTGGGCTCTTTCCCTACCCCTCCCACCCCCCCCCTGACAAATACAGTTGGTTCAAGTTGAACTGAACTCACAATATTTTGGTATTGAAGAATAAATGATAAAAAACATTATGAACAGCATAAATGGTTGTGACTGAAAAAGATTATCCTGATGTAAATGTAAGTAAGCTAGTTTTCAGTTAGATAAATTAAATTTCTTTTCTCAAATACTGACATCAAAGGTCATTCTGATTAAGAGAATGTTGGGATAGTATCCATTTATTACTTTATTTTTTGTAACAATTTCAGAATGATAAGAAATTACAGGAAAACAAATTTTCAGATCTCACTTCCCCTTGCAATTAGAGTCTAGCTTCTTCAAGTGGTCTACAAGACCGTATTTTTATATTCATGTTACCATTGGCTTAGGTTAATATGAATGAGAATATGATGAAAAAAAATTATTTTATCCCACATGTTCTCAGCTGACTCAAATTTCAACAAACCTTTCCCTAAGTATCTCAAATGTAAGGAACCCTTAGTGAACGGCCATCATTGTAGATGTTGGTTTAGTGGTCTTGTCCAGTGTCATCTCAGAGGTTCCAGAAAAGATAACAGAACGGAATTTAGTTCTCTGCCTTGGAAGTGTTCTTTCCTCACTGTGCTGGTTTGACTGAAAATGAGTTAATTTTCTTCTTGTAGTTAGAAACCTTTCTTTTTCATAGCTAGCACACTCATTATTTGGACTTCGTTTGAGAAGAAGAGATAACACCCCAGAACAGAGTTAATGTTGTTATTGCTCTGGTTAGAGAGCCAAGAACATTCTGAACTCTGCTCACAGGTGTGAGGCAGTGAGGAAGAGGGGGCATAGATGGGACAGATCTTGACTGACATCCAGACTATCAAGAAGAGTATTCCATCCCATTAGCGCCATGCTTCATATTTAAGGAGAGTCATGATCTTCTGATCTCTCTCTCGCTTCTTGCCTTTATTGCCCTTTTTGTCAGAGTCAAGGGAGTTCTGTTCAGGATGTTCAGTTCAGCTCTTTGCCATTTTGCAGGGGCCCCTGGGCCTTTCTGTCTTTTTTTCCTTTTTTCTCTCTTCGGGATTGGCTGTTTGGGACCAGGGCGCTGCTTCCTGGGAGTGGCTGCTCTGTGTGGACAGAGTCTGTGACAAATTGTTTTGACAATCTTTTATTTTATATTCTATTTCTATTATATATATTTACTAGTAGTGTATTAGTATTTTGTTGTTTTATTACATCGTGTTTATCTCAATCCAAGTGTATTAGTATTTTGTTGTTTTATTAAATCGTGTTTATCTCAATCCAAGTTTCTCCGTTCCCCCTCTCCCCAACCGGGGGATAGGAAGGGGGGTGAATGAGCAGCTATCATGGTTGTATTGCCTGCTTGGGTTAAACCACGACACTCACCAACTACTCCTTCTCCTTCTTGAAGATCTGCCTAACTCCTGTCTGCCTTCTGCAGCTAATGAGGATGAGGTTTAACAAGGGCAAGCTGCTGCCATGTTATCCTGACTCACTTATGGGAGATATTGCTAGTGCAGTGGATGAAAATAAGTTATTTTTTAAGTGTATTTTCATATGACAACACTGGCATTTTCAGAAACTTTAATCAAGAATCAACTCTGCTCCAACAAATGTTATATTAAGTTCCTTAACAGAGATAAAGCACCATATTTTGCCCTGGTTCCTTTCTTGGCAATGGCAAAATAATTTATTCTGAAACTCTGTAAGACTTGTGTAAGTTTTGTGTGAGCACTGGAAACAGTAAATCAGGGGCACTATAGATTTGTATCATATATTCCCTAAAGACCATCACTCCCGTTTCTTTGCTCAGTTTTTCATTCAGCAACCAATATTAATGAATGTTGAACAAATGTCATACTTTTCAAACCTTTACTTGTCTAGAAAGGTGGAGGCCTCCTCAAAAAAATAAAGAAGAATTACAAATGGAGAGTCTGACCACATACATTTTTCAGTTATTTCATTAAGAAAACAAGATAATAAAATAATACTAATGTAACCAGTACAACACAGCCGAAGACAGTGTATGGACTGTTTCAGACTGAACTAGTAGTGTAGAGAAGACTTAACCAATTCAATATAGGGTTGAATACTGAGAATTATTGACTATTGATGACTGACAGGCCCTTAGAAACACAAACTGTTCAAAACATACTCCCCATACATCAATTCCTGGACACATGCACACCCCCTCCCCCGCCCCCTGCCATACAACTAACAGACTAAATCTTGATTACAGCCAAAGAACAATTTGCACTGCTGCTTATGAGAGCTTTGGCTAAATAAAGTCAGTTTAAATTGCACAGTCTAGTGAGTCTTACTTACAGTAAATCTTAGAAACTATGACAGTCATTGTTCTTATTTAAATTGTTGTAAAATAGTGGTAACTGTTTTTGAAAAGGGGTAATAAAGCTGTTGAGATATTTCATCTCGAACATAGGTGCTGCTTCTAAGAAGAGCAAGAATAACATACCATGAATAAATGTATTTTATTTTTTTAAACTATTGTAAGACTGACTTTATTTCTTTTAAAAACTGATAAATATGAATGTGAAGATGAATAAAATATAAGGTCATCAGCAACTCACCCTATTTTATGAACTTTGATCATGTAATAGGGTTTGCATTTGTTTCTCAGATATGAATGGAGGTGGAATTCAAGATAAGATATTAATCATAATTAAACTGACTATGACAGGTCTATGCTGACAAATTCTTAACGACCACAAAGAATGCTTAGCCATAATGAACTGCTTCATTCATTAATTTTCTCATTAAGAGGGCCTCCACTTAATAAGTTCAGTAAAAAGTTGATATAATATTGTATTTGTATTCTCTTTTTCACCAATTTCCACTTCAGTGGTATATTGTTTGGAAAATGAAATAAATAATTTAAAACATATAATTGCTTGTATATATTCGTATAGTAATTCCCTAAGCGATGCTGTGTTTATAAGTTGTCAGTGTGCATATTAATTTGTCATACTCACCAAGCTCATGTTCATTTATTTACTACTAGCCATTGAGAAGCAGATTAAAAAGCACATGCTGCCCCTTCTTTGAAAGTTTTATTAAGGTCAAGTAGGCCAAACGGTATATTCCAGTTGAATCCTGTTGATTGCCAGGACTTGAAAATTACTAATTACAGTTCTAAGTGACTTAATATGTTTGTATGCATGATTATTTATGAATATGTGTTAAGTGCTGCATAAAATAACACTTTCTCAATTCAATATTAAAATGTATTAATTGTTCGGTATGTACAGGTTCATATGAACTTGTTAAATACCACTAATTTACTGAAATGTTTGTCATATTGATAAAAACTGTTGAAGGCCTTGAGGAGAACAAAAAAAAACAATGAACAAAAACCACATCTTTTTCCTTCTTCTCCTCCTCTTGTCTTCTCACTACCAAACCAGACCTGCATAAATACCTATATCATTACTACCCAGATAAACTAGTAGATAAGCCTCTGTTTTCCAAAACAATAGCAGTGCACAAACCCACTGCACGAGAGTAAGGCATATTTTTCCTGCCTTTCCCAGAAACTACTCAGAATCATAGAATCATTGAGGCAGGAAAGGACTCCTTGAGATCAGCTCATGCAACCCTGTGGTCAAGTATGGTCACTTAGAGCAGACTGCCTAGGACCATGTCCAGTTCCATTTTGAGTATCTCCACAGAAGAAAACTTCACAACCTCTCAGAGCAACCTCTGCCAGTGTTTGGTCACCCCCAGCGTATAAAAGTGTCTTCCTGTTCCCAGATGAAATTTCATGGTTTTTAATTTGTGCCCATTGCCTCTTGACAAGTCAGTTGGCACCATTAAGAAGAGTTCGGCTCCCTCTTCATTCCCTCCCATCAGGCATTTATACACATGGATAAGATGCCCCTGAACCTTCTCCAGGCTGGACAGTTCCAGCTCTCTCAGTCTCTCCTCATGTGGAAGATGTTCCAGTTCCTTCACTATCTTTGTGGTCCTGCACTGGACTCACTGCAGTACATCCATATCTTTCCTCTACTGGGGAGCCCAGCACCACACGCACCACACCAGATGTATCTCACCACTGTTGAACAGAGAGGATTACCTCACTCAGTCTGCTGGCAGCACTCTGCTTATTGCAACTCCAAAGGCTTTTGGCTCATATTCAACTTGGTGTCCACCAGCACCCTCAGGTCCTTTTCTGCAAAGCTACTTTCTAGCTGAGCAGCCCCAGCATGTACTGGTGTCTGGGGCTGTGCCTCCCAAAGGGCAAATTTTTGCATTACCTGTTTTTTGAAATTAATGAGATTATTTCCAGCTCATTTCTCCAGAATGTCAAGATCCTCCAGTGTATCTGCCATTCTTGCCAGTTTTGTGTCATCTGCAAACTTGCTGAGGATGTACTCTGTCTCAATGTCCAGTTCATGTATGATATGTTAAACAGTACTAACCCCAGTATAGTCCCCTCTGTGTCTGGGTATTCATCCATCTCCCTGTCCACTTAATTAACCTGTACTTTGAAGTCAGGTGTCACTAGAGGCAGTGTCAAATGTCTTACTAAAGTTGAGGTAAAACAACATTCACTTCTCTCCCCTTGTCCACCAAGGTAGTCACTCATTGCAGAATGCTCTCAGGTTTCATTGAAAGTTGACAGGTTATCAAAGAAATCAGGTAACCCTCTGCTGCTTTTTGCACTAGCAGCAGTAAAATACATAATGGCAAAACCCAGTGGTATTGTGATCCTTGCATGTGTCCTTTGTTTACAGTTTCTGTGGCTGAGCCTAGGGAAGAAGAATCCAAGATTAAATTGTAAAACTGTGTAAATTAAGTGATACTGTTAAAATATATGTATTTCAACAAATTTTGCATAAATCTAAAAATCCCAGAGCTAATCCTGTATGTTCATAGAAATGTGATTGTAGCATACAGCAGAACCTGAAGAAAATTTATCTCTTGGACGTATCCAACACCTTCAAGCTCTCCTGACAATGAACCAATAACTAGTAACAGACCTAACTGGTTTGTTTGTTTGTTTTGGTTTTTGTTTGTGTGTGTTTGTTTGTTTTTCCAAGAGTCTCACTGCAGAGATGAAGCTTTTCTGGGAACTGAAGGGCAGTTCTTTGGTAAGGAATGTGGTGTACACCTAGGAGCTGTCTGAGAGTGGAAAATGTTATAAAGCAGTGCATATTAAGTAGCTTATGGAATTAAAAGGAAAATATATGGAACAGATGTTTGAATATGAATGTCTTTCTGAGTATTGCTTACACTCTATCTGTGAAGACTGAAGTAAAGAAGCTTCTGTCCCAGCACAATGTCTGACAAATGAACCTTAGTGTAATTGGTGACACTAACACTTTACAACATTCAAGCATAGCAACACGTGTTAATTCTGCAAGAAATTCCTTATGATCTGTCTTAAGCAATTCTTTACAACTTCCTGTATTTCTTTATCAGAACAGTAGGTGTAAACATGAAACAAATAACAGTAGCAGTGTTCATAAAGTAAGGTTTTTCTACTAAAAAAGAGGAGTAAGCCTCAAAAAACAACCTTTGCAGAAGTTACTGGGTTTGTTGCCCTGAAGATAAATGGCCAGTCTTAATTTCTTCTCCAAGAACAGATTTGACTACGATTCCTACTCAAAATCTCTTTTAATTACTTTTAAATACCTGAAAGAAGAATTTAGCAAACTGATTTTGCGTCTTCAACAGATAACTGCACACAGATGCTTTGAATAAATAAGAACATTGGCCTGCAGTTACAAATAAAATCACACCGATAATAAATGTTTCAGGTATTTTCTCTAAATTGGAGGTCACTGCAAAAAGTTGCTATGATAATAAATCTACTGTATAAACATATTCTCCTGGCAAACAGCAGGGGCCCACTTGGGATCATTTATCTCCAGTTCATTATATTGTCTTCATTATTCAGCAGCCTGGTTCATGCTCAATAGGCTTCAAACAACTTCTAACAGCTGAAGGCTTCTGCAGTTTTGACTTTCTCACTTTGTAATAAAAAGTTGCCAAATTGCTGTGACAAGTTATTGTCATTAATGTCAAATTTCAGTGTTTCTTGTTTATGTGATACTGTGAATGTTTGGGTTAGCTAATATATATGGCAAATTTCCAGTTAAGCATAATTAAATTCACTTTCATATATTGATTAAAATTGTTAATTCAAAAGGCATGTTATTATATATACATACTTGTAAAATTATAATTACTGTCTTAAATAGATTATAAAATCCATGATATTTTATTTTAGAAATATTTATTTTATGTACAAAGATGAACAAAACAGACTCACAGAATAGAATAATGGAATCATTTTAGTTGGAAGAGACTGTTGTGGTTTAACCCGAGCTAGCAATATAACCACAATAGCTGTTCATTCACTCCCCCACTCCTTCCCCCCAGCAAATAGGGGAGAGAATCAAAAGTGAAGGGAGAAACACGGATTGAGATAAATACAGTCAAACAAAATAACAAAATATTAAGACACTACTAGTAAATATATACATATAATAGAAACAGAATAGAAAATAAAAGATACTCAATGTAATTCCTCATTTATTCCATCTGCACTGTACAGCTGATTCCAGAGAGAGGAAAGAATAAAAAGGCAGAAAGGCTGAGAGGCCTCTCCAAAACAGTAGGATGGCAAAAGGCCAAACTAATGAAAGTCCAGGACAGAACACATCCAAACAGGTCTCTGTCCCAGCTCTGACAAAGAGAGTGAGAGTGAAGATGAGAGAGAAGAAAGCCAAGAAGTGAGGGAGCAAGACCAGGAGATCTCAACTCTCCTTAAATATGAAGGATGATGTTAATGGGATGGAATACTCTTCTTGATTAGTTTGGATGTCAGTCAAGGTCTGTCCTATCTACAGCCCCCTTACTAGCTGCCTTGCAACTTTTGGACAGAGTGCTTGGCTCTCTGACCAGAAAAATTAAAAACATTAACTCTGTCCCAGGGTGTTATCTTCTTGTTCTCAAACTGAATTCAAATCATGACTGTGCTAGCTGTGAAAAAGAAAGGTTTCTAACTGCATGAAGAAAATTAACTCATTTTCAGTCAAACCATCACAGAGACCCTTAAGACCACCAAGCCCAACCATGACCTAAATTTAGCACTAAACCATGTCCCTAAGAACCTCATCTATACATCTTTTAAACACTTCCAGGGGTGGTGACTCCACCACTTCCCTGGGCAGCTTGTTCCAATGCTTCACTAACCTTTTCATCAATAAATGTTTCCTAATATCCAGTCTGAACCTCTCCTGGCACAACTTGAGGCCATTTCCTCTTTTCCTGTCACTTGGGAGAAAAGAACAACACCTTCCATGCTACAACCTCCTTTCAGGTAGTTTTAGAGGGCTAGATGGTCTCCCCTCAGCCTCCTATTCTCCAGCTGAACAACCCCAGTTCCCTCAACTGCTCCTCCTAAGACTTGTGCTCCAGACTCTTCACCAGTTTCATTGCCCTTTGAACTCTCTACAGCACCTCAGTGTCTTTCCTGTAATGAGGAGCCCAAAACTGAATACTGGATTCAAGGTGGGACCTCACCAGTGCCGAGTACAATAGGAACAAGAAAACTCAATAATTTCATGATTGTTATCCCCAAGGCAGTCTGCCACCAACACATTACCCATGAGTCCTTCTCTATTCACAAACAACAGGTCCAGTAGTGCTCCTTCCATAGTAGGTTTACTGACCATCTGTGTCAGTAAATTGTCTTCCATATACTCCAGGAGCCTCCTAGACTGTTTTGTTTCTGCTGTGTTGTACTTCCAGCAGACATCTGGTAAGTCCCCTACAAGAACAAGGGCTAGTGATCAGAAGACTTCTCCCAGCTGCCTGCAGAATATTTCACCTGTCCCTTCATCCTGGATGGGTGGTCTGTAACAGACTCCCACCAGGTTGTCTGCCTTTTTGGTCTTCCTCTTGATTCTGTCCCATTAGCATAATGTGTCTCATGCTGTCATTCAGTAGTTTGACCACACCATGGTCCTCCTACAAAATTAGGAGTTGCACCTTCCACATTTGTTTCCTTTCTAAAAAACCCATGTAAATGAACAAAATAAAATAGTCAAAAGAATTTTGCTTTGTAAAACAATAAAAGTAATAATATTGTTTTTAACTCTGTCTCACATCTGTCTGAAGATCAGTCCTGCGACTTGTAAGCTGTGCACTGATATTGTATCTAAATGAACAGACTTGCAGAGAACTCCACTCATGTTTTCGAACCCTTGAATATTTAGTAGCACACCGAGAGGAAAGAGCTTCATCAAGATAAGAGAAGATACCTGAAGAAGAGATAAAAGAGAGTGGAGCAAAAAAGCAGAAATATTGCAGATCTTGGGCAACCTGCAGTTCAGGAAGTAAGGCCACGTGTGAGGACACAAATTTTGGTACAGTAATTGTCTGCTGGCTTACAACAGAGATTTGTAAGAGATGTGGGCAATGGAAATATCTTTAAAATGAAAAATATGTGTTATCAAAGACCTGACTCAGATAAGGCCAGTCTTTAAAACATGTTTGACCTGCAGATCTGAGACTTCCTCTTGCACTCAGAACGCTGGGAAAAAACAGAAGCTAAAAAATGTAAGTGTGTGTATAACAGTACTGTTTCTTAAAGTCTACATTCTTGCTGAGATAAATTTGGTATCAAGAAAATACAGAAGAGTTTTACTATCAGCCAACGGGGCTCTCTAATTTTTTGAGACTTTAGACCATGTGAAGACACAAAGCTTTTATGGTCTTTTCTAATAGTGCCACTAGAGATGATCAATTTATTTCAATGTGACTGACATTCACTCAATGGAACATCAACATCTTAAAACATTTTAAAAATTTATGTTCAAAAGCATAGTTTTCTCTTAATAACAGATTAATTCAGAGCTGTGGTGCTTTGCTTTATATCATAATCCCCCTATCAATTAAGCAGTCCAGCAAGAAATTGTGGTATTACAAGAGCGAATCAGTCTCAAGAGCTTCACATTCCACTGGGTACTAAGAAGTTTATTTCAATGGGATTCAGAAAGACTATATAAGAGAGTTCTAATGGTAGTGATAGATAAGGTAAACCAAAGATAGAAGTAAAAGACAAAAACTATGATACTCTACTACACATGAGAATTCATCACTCATATAGTCAAGAAACCAATCCAGGTGTTTTCATACTTCACTGATTTGCACTTATTTGGTGGTTTGTTTTTTTTTTTTTCTTTCTGTTAGAGGCAATATACCTTCAAAATCAAGGTCTAATTTTTATTTTTTAATTTATACAGTTTTTCAGAGTTGCTTATTCTCCAGAAACAAATACCACAGCTAGTTTAGCTCTGCCAGGAGTTGACTAATACATATTCTTCTGTCAAAGGTTGGTAAAGAGGGAGACTATATCAGCTGCAATCACACCAAGAGTTATCAGCCTTATGAACTGAGGAGTCTTGACACTACTTGACATTCATTCTCAATTACCAATCTTTGGTTTCTTCTGTTGATTGAACACCACTACAAAATACTTCAAGTAAATGAGCGGATTTTGTGAAATCATCATGGTGTAAGTAGCGTGCCTTACTCTTCAAATACATTGAGTTAGCCAACAAGCACTAAATGCTAATTTATATTTGACGGTAGCCACAGACTTTTGAAAATGTAGCTTTCTACTCTTTCAGATGTTTAGTTTTGAAGAAAGCACTCATTGTTTTGCTGCAACAATGAGGAATGTAATTAATTTTGATAAAAAAGGACATCTAACTTACGGCTATCTGACGTAGCAAGTGATTAAAAATTTCAACTGTCCTCTTGCACATTACTTCCAGTTACAACTCCAGGTAGGCTTGTTTGGAGGGTAAGTTACACTATGTATAAATTGTTATTGAAAAACAACATGTTCTTAGACCTGCATATTCATTTGGGGTAATGGATTTATTTTAGAATCATTGTTATATCCTATTCACATTATTGAAATAGTGAAGTTTCTCATGGAATTCACCAATTCACTTAATGAATCAAAGATTCAGCTGATTAAACCAATCAACTGATCTAGTAGACTAAAAAAAAAAGTATTTAATTATCTTCTAAATTCTGATTTCCATCTAACTTGTCTCTAAACCAGAAAGGTGTTTAGAATCTTTCAGGATCAATTCAAAATCCTGTGGGACTTCCTGAACTAAATTTAGTTTTGGAAATAAATCATATCCAGCTTTCAGTAGTATTCAAAGACTGATAGACAGGTAGGTATAACAATTCATTTTCTTTGCTGTTAAATCTTACAGTATTAATGGGTGATACTTTAATCTAAGACACTTGGACATTTGCAATTTTCAAAGCACTAATTTTGTATTCTGTTCTTCTACTAGCTGGATGGCATTCACATCCCTGAACAATATTCTCAAGAACATTCCCCAGAAAGTGCAACACAGAATATTTCTTACACAAAACAATCCAACAAATCTGGTCTTTTTTCTTTTGATTCCTGGAAATCACGGCCACTTACTTCACCTCTGAGTTCACAGGTTTTGTCCTTCTTTTTTTTTTTCTTTTCACTACTCTTTCTCCTGGACAGAAAGAAAAGAATAAAAAGCTTCACAGCTGTTCTATGCAGAAGGTAGTGAAGTGGATCCGTGAATATGCTGTTGCAACACAAAAAATATAATTATCAGTTCAACTGTTGTATTTTTCTGTCATTTCCCTTACTATGTAACTGTTGGACTATCAGTAGCTACAGATAAGCAAATCAAATGTCACAATTTAGTAGGAAAAGAATACGAGACATCATAATTATGTCACTGAATAAACGTCAATACATTACTGCATAGAATTAATGGCTCACCTGGATCTTGAACAGATGAACTGGAATAACAATATCAAGATAATGAGGGTAACAAAAGTTATGGGATGGTTTATCTGAGGAGAAGCTAAATAAATTATGATCCTTCGGGCTTATAAAGGTTCAAATGAACCAAGTTATGCAGAAAGGTTTTAAAATCATGAGTGGCTTCCTGGTCACTTTCGATGATACTTATACCTTACATCAAAATAACTATTCTACAATTCTTTAAGTTTAAACTCTTTGAAGGATGCTGGAATCACAAACCTATTATTTAGTGATGTGTGAGGTTCATTATATTTCTTCCAGCTCCTTTCTGATTCACTGTAATTTATATTATGTAGGAAACACTTTTTCTCTCTTTAACTTCAGCAAGATCTACTCAAAGTTAGCTTTCATGTGTGGCCCAGTATATGACTTCCAGAAAGGATTTTAAATTATTCCAATCAGCGGGCAAGTGTGTTATTCTAATAAAAATATGCAGAGTATTGACTGCATTTACTCCCACCTTTCCATAAACTGACATTATATGCCATACTCAGAATCCAGAGTCAAAGCATTAAACCTCCTGCACCCTTACTTGCTGGTTCATTGCTCAGGTCCTAAGCTGGGTTGCCATCCACCTGCAGAACTAGAAACAGGCTGATACACTGAATTACTCCTCAGTTTTAGGTGTTCCCACTAACCTACATGGAAGCACTACTCTCAGTTGGAACTACCCTGGAAGCAATGTATAAGGTATCTCCTGTTCCCATTAACACTTTGAACTGTTTCTATGTTTATTCAGTACTATCATCTGTCTTCTAAATGTGCTGCAAAAGCTTCAGATATGACAGTATGCAGAAAAAAAACCCATCATTATACATGTTGTTTTGTAGCATCATGGAAAGTACTAGACAGGTCATTGCATTATTTATTTGGCATATGCACACTGACAGCCTCTCACAGCATTCATCTTTTCAAATGGATAAATCTGTTTGAAATTGATCAGCCCTCTTACTTCCCTGTGCAAGAATAATGGTACTGATGCAAATGTAAATCAGCTCTTTTCTGTTACACATCACACTCAAAGCAAATGCTTGCATCACAAAGGGTATCTATCTGCTCTGAAGGTGTGAAGTGGTTTAGTGGTACAAAATTCTAGTCAACACTTGCTGCCATCTTCTGGTTTTATAAAAATCCGCAAATGTATTTTTAAAATACTGTTCTTCAAACCAAAATACTCCTTTGGGACAGACACAAAATTAAATACCATCCTTTAAAAAAAATCTACCATCAAATTTCATAGCAATGTTCATCTCACAGATGTAAGTCTATAAAAAGCATTCAGGAAATATTGAGTATTCACAACATTAAGAAAAGTAATTAGGACAACATATTTATAATGCAATTACGTTATATGGATAGCAAAAATACAAGATTTTTAATACTGGTAAGTTACCAGTGACAGACATTATGTTTTATTATATTATGTCCTATATGATACATATGTATATTCTTACTGATGCACTATGTGCTGTATTTCTATGCTGTATAGAAATTTTACATTTATATAAAAACCATGTGGTTAAAAAAATATAAATCCAGAAGACTAAAACAGATTTTAGGCTTAAGACCTTTTGACACTGGGACCACATTACCCTTTTGGACACTGAAAGACAACTTTCAGGCAGTGCTATGAGAAGTAGATGGAAGACAATTCTAAAGCAATTTGTGAGGCACAAATCAACAAGAATTCAGCAGAGGTATGAAATAGCAGACAAGGCCCTAAATTCTGAGGTTCAAAACACCAAAAGACAGATCAGTACAAAACAGTGTCACAAGGGCCTAGAAGCTAACTCCCAATAAGCTAGCTCTGGAACTGGACTTGGACCTTCATTTCTAGAAAAACAGGTTAATTAGCCTAGACATACGACCAAGCTAATGCTTTGGTAATCCAAAATGCATGCGTGATGCTATACTGCAATTTATGAACATATAGTTTTCTTTAGCATGGTAATAACTTCAGCTATGTCCTGTTCAGTTTGAAAATGTCTGAGCTTGGTGCTCAGAGACTATTGCTTAATCTCCTTTACATTTGTAAAAATCCAGCAAATGCCACCAAAATTCACCAGCTACTGCCTTCAAAACTCTGTGATTTCCCCGCTGAGATGCAAAAAACTCTCTGAAGTAGGTGTGGTTTAGATGCATGTCACTGGTAAAGTATGTGAGGCAGCCTGCCTTGCTTGCTGCCTAGAGCCAAATTGCTCAAATGGCAAAACCTCACTGTGGATTTCATGCCCTAGTACTTCAGTTCAATTCCTAAGCATCCCTTCCTTATTGCTACACTTCCCCCAGTGATGTATGGCTAGCTTGTGAACACATCTTGAGAAGCAGGATTTCAACAAGCATCAAGGCACACAGATTTAAACTTACAAAGTGAAGCTGGACAACTTCAGGTACCTCAGACAAGCTAAATATTAGACATTTTTAAAGAACTGTTCTTCTAGCTACAGAGGATCGCTCAGTGGAAGTAAAACTGAGAAGTGAGACAATTTGACAGGCAGATGACAGCTTCCTTGAGTTCTGGTCCTCATAAGGCACATTTTTTCCTCACTGAAAAAATTCCTTGGGTTCAGGGGTCTGTAGTATGCTGGTTTGACTGAAAAGAAGTTAATTTTCCTCATACAGCCAGAAACCTTTATTGTATTTAGCTAGCTAGCACAGTCATTATTTGGATTTAGTTTGAGAACAAGAGATAACACCCCAGGGCAGAGTTAATCTTTTTAATTGCTCTGCTTTGAGAGCCAAGGATGTTTGGAGCGCTCTGCCCACAGGTGTGAGGCATTGAGGAAGGGGGGCATGGATGGGACAGACCTTGACTGACATCCAGGCTGATCAATGAGAATATTCCATGCCGTTAGTACCATGCTTTGTATTTAAGGAGAGTCATGATCTTTCAGCTGGCTCTTTTTCGGAGCCAAGATGGAGACCTGTTTGGGAGAGTTGTGTTCAGGACTTTCTTTAGTTCGGCCTTTTGTCACCCTGCTGTTTTGCAGAGGCCTCTGGGCCTTTCTGCCTGTTTCTCTCTCCTCTCCCTGAGGTCGGCTGTTCAGGACTAGGGTGCTGCTTGCCAGGACTGTCAGCTTGGTGCAGACAGAGTTCACAAGGAATTGCATTGAGTATCTTTTATTTTAGATTCTATTTCCATTATATATATGTTATTAGTAGTAGCATACTAGTGTTATTTTGTTATTTTATTAAAATAGCGTTTATCTCAATCCACAAGTTAGTCCCTTCCCTTTCAATTTTCTTTCCTATTTGGGGGTGGTGGAGGGGGAGTGAGTGAGCAGTTGTCATGGTTATACTGCTAGCTCTGGTTAAATCATGGCATGTAGATAACTAAGTTCAACTCAGTACAAGGAAACATGAGTGAGGAAATTGCTAGATAGAATTCTAAATCATAATATCAGGGAGAAACCAAGAAGCAGCCTAGAAATGTTTGGTATGAATCATTAATCTGTTCTTTGAACAGTTTGAGTGGGTCTATTTGAAAACCTAAACCAGAGAATAAATAGATAATAGGGTATTCCACTATTCAGACAGTCTCAAAGTTCTTTATGAATTATCTTACAAGAGAATACTTATGTCCCTAGTTGACCATGTGATGAAACATTGTTGCAATATTAGAAAAGAGACTGAGAGATGTAAAACAGTAATAATTGTTCAATATGTGAAAAGTTTAAAGAAAAAGTGATTCAAAAACGTACACAGGTGTTGATGAATCTACTTTTACTACCAATCAAATAAGTAAAATACTACACTTACATTTGTCGCAAAATCATGTGCTACAGTCAAGACTACACAGCATTAAGACAAATTAAAAATTATCTAAACAAAGAGGGTCACCAATTTCTTATTCATCACAAGAAATAAAAAATTCATCATTTTGAGTTTTCATTTTGATACCTAAAATATTTAATGGCACAAATCAAGAGGAAAAAATCACGCTAACAGTACTGAATGACTACAATGATATAGAACAACCACCTTAAACTGGCTAACACAGATGTAGGCATTGCTTTGTGCGGGGCAAGTGGTTTCAGCTACAGTATCAAGCAAGAGGCAAAATTCAAATAATATGTACATGAAAAATTTAAGCTTTGAAGGTATGTGGGTATCTGCATTTCCCACATGGCCCTGCTATTTCTCATCAGTGGTGACTTCAGGCCTCCTCAACAGTTACCAGTCACAGGGATGGGCAAGTTGACACCCATCACAGCACGGGTAGTCACAGTACACATCCAAATGCTCCCTTAAGGAACTGTTTTGCCAGGGCCTTCTACGGATTACAATAGCAAAGAATTTTTAAAAGGGGAGACAAATATAGCATTCATCTCTAGGACATCTCTAAGTGATTTTTAGCATCTATATGGGTTTCTTTAACCTGTGGGCAGAGATAAAATCTGCAAGGATGTCTTTGGCAACACTCTCTATTTTCACTTCTTGGCCTTTTATCTATAGTATCTAAGGATATTAACAATATGGGAAGATCACATAGTCTTGCTCTACCTAGTTCCATATACAACTCATCCACTCCCTACTAGATGTCTGCTGTGCTCCCAAAGGTGTTCTCCCAAAGCCAGTTCCACCTGAAATGCAACTATCTTTTTGTTGTGAGAATTTACATTTGACATTTGCACTTACTTTAAAAAGTGATATAAAATAATTTTAAAATGTTCATGCTAGTCGTAATCATTTGTTCAATATAAACTACCAGAAAATGCATGAGGCCATCAGTCCAATACTATGTTGACAAATCTACATATACCCACCAGATGGTACTGTCTCTATCAGGCTCTCCAACTGTAACTCTAGGTGTCATTAACATCACTAGCTGGATTACTCATACACTCCGATTCTTGCAGTCTTGTGAGCAAAAGCACCAAGCGTCAACTCCAGTATCCAGAGGTTCCATTATAGCTAAGGTTTCCCAAGAGCATGTGAGCTTTGCAACTCCCTCTTTCTTCCCTCCTCCCCACCATGTAATTCTGCCTTTTAAGGTATTATCATTATTAATTAATTAATTAATTAAAATACATTCCTATCAGTTGACCTTTGACACAGGATAATTTTAAAAATACTGATACTGCAAAACAGCCACCGAATTGCACACTTCATAAGAAGGAGTCATGTTTCTGGTTTGGCCAGCTGAGACGAAAAAATATTTAGCCACACACTGACCTTCAGATCTGATACCACGTACTTGCTCTATCTCGTCTTCCTCCTTACTTCTTCCCACACCAAAAAAAATCCTTGAGACATTTAGCAGACCAAAGAGTCTTACAGGTTAAATCTAGTGTACAAACTACCATTTGACTACTACTATTACTAACCTTCAGCATTGCATCACTGCAGCTGCCCATAGCACAACTCTATTATGTGATTGAGGTTCAGCAGCACAACAGAAGTGTGAATGCAGCATAGGAAGTGCAGGCTCCATTGGAGACTAGTGCTTAGTTCATATGTTCAGCAATTACACAGCACATATAAAGAGAAGTGAAGCGCCACATGTGCAAGATAGGCAGCATGCTGGAGGTGTTTGTCTCTGCAGCACAGTGGGAATGTCCATTGTGGCTGAAGAAATGGAGCTGTGCTTTACTCGCAGAGGCCAGGAGTAAAGAACAATATGAGGGTGGCCTATAAGGTCTGCAAAGTGATTTCTTAAAATTAAGGAAGTTATATCTAGATGTTGTTTGTGTCTGGGTTATACAAAATAGCAAGTAGTGTATCCTGAGCAGTTCTGTCAATGGCATCTGTATCCTATGACTAATTTTATTAACTTTGGTTCCTGTTGTGGAAATTTGTCTTGTCAAATACAGATTACTTTTATTTCCAGCATTCATAATTGCCCTACTGGGGACCTGATGCCATTTCTACCAGAATCAGTGGTAACGCTTGTGTTTACTTAGGTGGTAGGAGAATCAGATACAATGACCCTTATGTTGCTCTTCCAAAAACAGACAGTAAAAACAAATGCTACTGCAAAACTTGGCTGTTCAGGAAGCCAATTCAGAGTGCACGTGCCGTGTGGAAGGGACACTTTTTTTTCCCAGTTGGAACCATTTAGGGAAATCCTTTCCCCATTTTTATATACACTGGAAAAGTAAGGGCCAAGATAAAGCTCCAAAAACCTGTGAGTTATAGTAGAAATACAGTAGGGGTAGGTTTGAAATGGGTCCTTTGAGTGAAAGGGTGAAATGTCTCAATGTTCCAACTGCTTTAATAGTGGAACAATTGTAATTCTATGTGTGTTCAAGCTCAATAGTCCATTCACTTTCTCTCTGTCAACTCAAAATTTTAGTTCATCTGATAATATTTATCAGATAAAGTGTATCAGTAACTGTGCATTTCTACAGAACATTTGGCTTCTATGAAGTTGTGTACTTAAAAGGAGCAAAAAATGTTTTGATTGGCCCCAGTAATCACATACCTAGAAAAGTACTAAAGCAAGAACTAAAGAGAGAGAAATAGTCTCCCAAACAGTTTGACATAAAGAAGGGATACTTTATCTGGGAATGTTTTGCATGGATTAATGGTCTTTCATGATATATATTTTTAAACTGCAAATCCTTTAAACCTGTTTGTTGGAGAGAATTTTTATTGTTATTAAAAATGTGTCAAAGGTTTTTGTCTGTCTGAAATGGTAATCCATAGGTTTAGAAGTGTCTATCAGTATAGTTTTGGGGTTTTTTTTTAGATATATTGCTATAGGTCCTCTCCATATTGTCTCAGTCTCCTTTCAGATCTTTTTCTCTAGGTCTGCTTTCAGCCCAACCACTTTCCACAGATTCTTAATCTACAACAAACTCTATATCACTCCCTCAAAGGCAAACATCTCTCCTTCCATCACTTACGAAACCTGGCTACATGTCTGCTCTGAGAAGCTGTAAATACTGCTTGAACTGGATGTATTTTTTTTCAGATAGTAGGGTAGGTACTACGTTTAAATGAAAATATTTGAAGATTAAATAGAAGCCATTTCAATATAATAATAGAACTCAAGTGAAGAAAGGTTTTTAGCTTTTTCAACATAGTAAGCATTGAGAGAAATAAAAAACTTTCAAATGTCAACAAATCCATATTGATTTTAAAAACAACATGAGGTGCCATAATGCAGGATATAAGTAATCATTAACAATCTAGCCAAGCATATAACATGTCTTCAATTGTGTGGTTATCTACTTTTCATGACACTATCAATACCAATTACATGCTAGAATCACAGAATGTCCTGAGTTCGAAGGGACCCACAAGGATCATCGAGTCCAACTCCATTTCCTGCATATGACAACCCCACAGTTCACACCATATGTCTGAGGGTGTTGTCCAATTGCTTCTTGAATACTGCCAGCTATACTGCAAGGAAATTTATGTGGGTTTAATCCTAATACTCATGTATAAAATAAAGCAGACTCTGGTTGAGTAGAAATGTCAGTGATCTACTTTACTTAGTACTCTGCTCAAAGGGAAGAGGGTGCCATTCTACTAAGACTAAATTTTTCCATCATCAGTAATTTCTCAGATAAGTCTACTGGTTTTGATTGAAATCAGGGCTTTATTTGTGATACACTGTATCACCTGACAAGGCCTTTAATGAGTCAATTAAAAAAAAAGGACGTATAACAAAATACACTCAGTGTCAGATTTAAATTTATCCTGCCAGCAGTGCCACATCAGTATTTCCAGATGGTAAGACAAATGTGTACTACTTTGTGCATGCAAACATAGTATTTCAAGTTCCATTTTCCTTTCTATATAATGTTCCTTTTCATGGCTTATGAGTGATTTACTAAATTTAAAATGAAATGCAAATTCTGAAATCTGGTGTAAATTATATTTATATATATGTATTGTAAAGAAAGTACATGTTAAATATAGTCCTTCATCAGTTCTTTCCATAAAATATATTGGAAAAACCTCTTTCGTATACTGCTATGTTAGACTACAGTTATATTTAGCTTATTTTTTGCTGACTATACATTATGTGCTTGGTTTTTTTATTCATGAGATCTGCTTTAAGTACCCCAACTAATATAAAAAATAGAATGTTTAAAGAGTCATTGTTTCTCCTGATTTTTCATAACTGTTTCTCTTGTTTTCCTTAGAGAATTTCAAAACAGGTTCCTATCAACCCAAATAAGACTTCAAATATTTATGTTGATTAAAATAAATTATGAAAACACTGCAATAAGCCCATCTGGTGAAAATCAAATAATTCCAACTAACAAAGATGACAGTTTGCAAAAAAGGAACTCCAAATTGCTGAGAAATGTTTTGACTCTAGAAGATTCCCAGATCATTATTCCTCCAAAACTATCAAGACTGATGAATACTATAAGAACCTAGCCAATATATGACCTCTACAGAAATATCCTGTGTTCATTAAAAAATAAAGAAATTCAAAGTCTCACTTGATTCTGAAACAAAAAGTATAATCAATAATAACAATAATGATAACAATATTGTTCAATTATCAAACTACAAACAATAAAAACAGAAATATGGAAAACATCAGCCTCAATGGCAAAGCTCATATTGAATCATATGGATGAAGTGCACAGCAACTGTCAAAACATGGTATTTTTTAATTCCTGGGTCATCTGCATACAGGGAAGGAATCTTTATTCCATATATATTTTACAATTACTATAAATACGCAAAAACTGAAACTTCAAAGCAACTCTATATGAAACCTGTTTTAAACAACCATTTGCAGACACTACCATTAGGTGCATGTGAAACATATAATGGCTACGATGTATGTTTACAAGAAAGTACTGCCCATTATGACAGAAAAAGGTCACACTGTTCTCCATTTATGATGGAGTCAGCTTCAAGATCCTCACTGTTTCAATTTATTAGTCCTGACGCCTTTCTGAGTAGTACTTCCAAAACAACAACCACAAAGACTTGTGATGCAATTCTGCATCTTCTATAGAAAATGTTTGTCTTCAGACAACAATCTTGAGTATCTGATAAAATCTACAGGTTTATGCCCTATGCTGCTTTCTGCCCCTGTATTATTCCTTAATTTCATCCTTAATAAAGTCCCGCAAAAACAGAATACAGTGCAGCTTGACAAAAGAAGCCTGCTGAGGCTACCTACTGAATATAATTCAGGTAATGCAAACCTTAGGATGCCATAGCTCAACCATAGTTGAGAAGTAAGTCATTTAAAGAAAAAAAACAAACAAACATGAACTGTAGTGTAGTAATGTCCCTAGTCCCAGGGAAATTCTGAAAGTAGTGAAGTGCAGTTATTAAAACCAGCAAATTTCTTCGTTTCAATGAGGATTTATTTTTTCATGAGACAATGAAAAGAGATCTAAAATTTCTAATAAAGGAACAACCATGAAAATCGACATAGTCTTAAGCAAAAATAGTTGTACTTCTCTTGGAATTAATTAAGCTTCAGTGTTTTAACTGATGCATCTACTACAGCTTTTTTCTGACTGTGAAAGACAAGGATTCCAAGTTAGCTGTAACAGAGTAATGTTGTCAGTTAGAGGAAATAATGATGAATGAGAAACTTACAGACTTCAGATGTTATATTTAAAAATGACATTTGAAACAGAAATAATTATATCCCTGTTTTATAAGTTCAAATACCGTACTTACATATCTGATTTAGAAATACATTTTCATGTTGTATAAAATGTAAAAATATACATCCAGGTTTTGTTCTCAAATGTCTATGAGATTCATTACTGATCTTAGAGGAAACGGCTGTAGGTGAAACAGAAAGCATGAGTACAAGCAGAAAGCTTTCTAGTCTTTAAAAAGGGCAAGAAGGAGGACCCGGGTAATTACAGACCGGTCAGCCTCACCTCTGTCCCTGGGAAAGTAATGGAACAGCTTATCCTTGGTGCCATCTCAAGGCACATCAGGGATAAGAGGGTCATTAGGGGCAGTCAGCATGGCTTTACCAAGGGTAAGTCATGCTTGACCAACCTCATAGCCTTTTATGAGAATGTAACAAGGTGGATGGATGATGGCAGAGCAGTGGATGTGGTCTACCTTGACTTCAGTAAAGCCTTTGACACAGTCCCTCACAGCATCCTCACAGCTAAATTGAGGAGGTGTGGTCTAGACAATAGAGTAGTGAGGTGGGTTGCAAACTGGCTTAAAGAGAGAAGCCAGAGAGTGGTGGTCAATGGTGCGGAGTCCAGTTGGAGGCCAGTATCTAGTGGAGTGCCTCAGGGGTCAGTACTGGGGCCAATATTATTCAATATATTCATTGATGATTTAGACGAGGGAATTGAGTGTACTATCGGCAAGTTTGCTGATGACACTAAGCTGGGAGGAGTGGCTGACACGCCAGAAGGCTGTGCTGCCATCCAGCGGGACCTGGACAGGCTGGAGAGTTGGGCGGGGGATAACCTGACGGAATTTAACAAGGGAAAGTGTACAGTCCTGCATCTGGGCAGGAACAACCCCAGGTTCCAGTATAGGTTGGGGCATGACCTATTAGAGAACAGTGTAGGGGAAAGGGACCTGGGGGTCCTGGCGGACAACAGGATGACCATGAGCCAGCACTGTGCCCTTGTGGCCAGGAAGGCTAATGGCATCCTTGGGTGTATTACAAGGGGGGTGGTCAGTAGATCGAGAGAGGTCCTCCTTCCCCTCTACTCCGCCCTGGTGAGACCCCATCTGGAATATTGTGTCCAGTTCTGGGCCCCTCAGTTCAAGAAGGACAGGGAACTGCTGGAGAGGGTCCAGCGTAGGGCAACAAAGATGATTAAGGGAGTGGAGCATCTCCCTTATGAAGAAAGGCTGAGGGAGCTGGGGCTCTTTAGTTTGGAGGAGACTGAGGGGTGACCTTATTAATGTTTATAAATATATAAAGGGTGAGTGCCACGAGGATGGAGTCAGGCTCTTCTCAGTGGCAAACAATGATAGGACAAGGGGCAATGGGATCAAGCTGGAACACAAGAGGTTCCACTTAAATTTGAGAAAGAACTTCTTCTCAGTGAGGGTAACAGAGCACTGGAACAGGCTACCCAGGGAGGTTGTGGAGTCTCCTTCCCTGGAGACATTCAAAGCCCGCCTGGACACATTCCTGTGCGACCTCACCTAGGCGTTCCTGCTCCAGCAGGGGGATTGGACTAGATGATCTTTTGAGGTCCCTTCCAATCCCAAACATACTGTGATACTGTGATACTGTGAAGCATAGGTGATCTGCCAGGGCAAACACTTGTTATTACTCTTCCAGTTGGGATGACTCTCCAGCTAAAATCCTCTGCGCAGGTACTCTCTTATTGTTTATGTGCTTGCAGTAAAAGAAACTAAGTGTGGATGCAGTATACTTTTGCTTAATTAACATGCTTGGTATCACGGACAAAGTTATTAATTTCCCTGCTTTTGCCATATGACACATCTTCAATTGAAGAAGGAACCATCTACTTTGTGGTCTGCTCCTGTTTAGCATTCACATATAGGGCCAGACTTTTGTAGTTACTGAGGCACTGAAAAACACATGCTGAATGGTGTTGATGAGAGCAACTAATAATTCCTGCCAAGCAGAGACCAGCAAGAGAGAGCATTTCACATCTAGAAAGGGAAAAGCCACAGTTTACACTGCTAGGGATCTGCTGAAAAAGACACTGAGTCATCTTAGAGAATGTGTTCAGAAGCCTACTGTACTTTTAAAGTTTCTGTTTTGCCACACTGCAGAGTGCATTTCTTTGGTGACGGCAGGAAGAATATAATTACTCTCTAATTTGTTTCTAGAACTGTAAGAACTGGCTCTAAAATTAAGCAAAAATGTTTCATTGGTAAGCAGATCTTGGAGTTTTTATTGCATACCATGATCAGATGGAAAATTCAGAAGTGGTTTTGCTTCTGAGTTTCACAGAGTTTAAGCGGTTTAGGCTCAGTACTACAGACTTGCTGAGTAGGATTACTACACTCTTCAGCAATTACTGTATTGCTGCATGTATAACCGAAGTAGTTTAGGACTGACACATATTTCACCTTGTCCTGAGGAAAAGGTTGTGTAAGTAGAGCAAATATTGTTTCACCATGATTCAGCTGATTCTGAAGGAGATTCAAAGCCATGGCTCTGAAAGATTTAGAAATAAGGCATTCTTGCAATGTGTGGTTTCACTGCAGTTATGAATGCATTTAAAATAGTTCATGAAATAGCTCATTAATTTTGACATCCCTGTAAGACTGACAGAATTCTGGTTTTGAGGACACACTAAGTTAGCTTCATAGTCCATCCCGTTTTATTCACCACCCTTCATGCTTCTTCGATCCAAAGCCATTCTGAAAGCATTATCTGCAACACGGAAGAAACAAGCATAAGGAGTTTCATTTTTATAAACATGAAAATACATGGAATCATGGCAGTATATCTGAAGCTATGTGAATTCACTAGACCCTGGATATTAGAAGATTTGGAGAAGCATAAAAATCTCAGAAACACCTTTTATGTTTTTTTCTATGAGCAAATTTGCTTGCCTGAGCTCTGATATGTGACTGAGGCGGCTGCCAGTAGTCATCCTGTAGCAGAGAACAGCATTGTACCCTGAAAATGACCTGACATCCTGGCAGACCTTTGAAATGTTGAGTCACTTCAGTAGAAATTTGAGCAGTGTTGGCACAGAAGTCAGAGAAAACTGACCCAGGATCACCCTTTGGCACAGAGGAGACTGTGGCCTCCAAGCTCAGCTTGAAGAAATGGTATAAGCAGGGAGCCCAGAAATCTGGCTGGTAATACTTAGCCAGATGTGAAGCAGTTTTATTACAGATGTGGAGTGCCATAAAGGTATGAGCACCTTTGATCATAAAATTCAGAAAAGCATAGAGATTATTAATGGCTCTCTATGTGGGCCGCAGGAACAAACAGAACACAAGTTCATGTGAAAAAATGGCTATCCAAGTGCCTGTGATTGTGTCCCATACATAGACAAAATTCTCAAAGTTTGTGGAAATCCCAGGGAGAAATTTCAGTTCATGTGACTGGTAGAAGCCAGCCCTGGAGATGCATGCTGCCAAAGCTCAACTTCGGAAGAGTTAAGTGGACAGGAGGAGATGTAGATGGATTTAACATCTTGCTTTTCAACAATCAGATAGGAAGATATGTGGTGTAGCCAGAAAAGCCCTATGTTCATGTTTTTATCTAGAGACAGCTTATAAGAAATATATTTGGCTTTTTGTAATAAATTTATAGAAAGCCTGCTGCACAAATGTTCTCATGTATGTGTAGCAGTGCTTGGCCACGGTTACATTTGATACGCACAAGTTGCTGACTGCATTTTGGTTTTTATTGGTCTAGATTATGTCTTTCTAACGCCGTGTTTATTTTTATGTTACTGCTGTCTCTCAAGAGAAAAAGGTGTTAAACCCAAGAGCTGCAAAAACAGAGATTCCAGTTTCTTCAAACAATACACAACAAACTTCAGAGGAACCTAAGTGTCAATTAGACAGTATGGGGGTTTTTGTTGTCTGTTATCCTTCCTTCTTCAGTCTCTTTCTCTCCCCGCTTCCTTGCATTAATAAACGGAGAACAACGATGTCCTTGATAAAAAGTGTGCTTCCTTCAACCCAGCTACTTCTTTGTAAATGATTAAATTCTGCATGTTGCGGGAAGGAGAGGCATTGCTGATGCAGCAGACTGTGGATAAGTAGGCAAATACATGCCACAGTGAAAGAAAAGGTCAGGAAAAGCAGTAGGTAGCTTTCTTTTAGTAGAACAGAAACGAAGGAAACTGTATAATCTCTGCCAGTCTTCCCATTCCTATCCCCCCAGTCAATAAGATAGTCTAATTAAAATGGTTTAATTTAGTGTCGTAGGTTCAGTGACAATGACAGAAGGGAATACAGCCTGCTCCTGCGCAGGATCCGCATCAGCTGCTGCTTCCTTTGGGCACACCCACCTGCTCTGGTGTGGGGTCCTCCCTGGGCTGCAGGTGGATCTCTGGTCCAGCACGGACCTCCATGGGCTGCAGGGGTCAGCTGGCCTCATCATGGTCTGCACCACGGGCTGCTGGGGAATCTCTGCTCTGGTACCTGGAGCACCTCCTTGCCCTCCTGCTCCACTGACCTCGGTGTCTGCAGAGTTGCCTCTCTCAGATGTTCTCACTCCTCTCTCACAGCTGCTGTTGCGCAGCAGTTTTTACCCTCTCACAAATACATTATCACGGAGGTGCTACAAGTGTTGCTGAGGGGCCCAGCGGAAGCTGAGCTGGAGCCAGCTGGAACTGGCCATGTCCAGCACGGGGCAGCCCCTGGTCCCTCCGCAGAGAGACATCCCTGTCCCCACAAACTTGCCACATAAACTTAATACTGCATGTTATAAAAGCTCAGGGGGTTGCTTAACAATAAAATATTTAAACTAAATTTCAAACCTAACTGTTGCAGTTCCAGGAACAGGCTGGAGGACAACTGTGTTCCTGCTGTCATCTGTGGCTGTCCAGCAGAATGGGAGGCTCCGCACTCAGGGCAGGCATGAGCCCCATTTTTCAGTTTGATTCAGCAGATCCCCAAGCCAACAAACAGCATGAGAGTCAAGCTCTTCGGAGAAGTATCTTAAATTCAACTTGGTTTAGTCATTATGCTAATAATAGTTCAGCCACTTTCAAATAGCTGAGAAATGTAATAACTTCTACGCTTGCCTACCCTGAGGAAAAAATTCTTCAAGAAATCGTAGTGGCTACCATATTTAAACACCTAGGACGAGGTACTTGATATGTTACAACGAAACAAAATGGCTAAACAGCGTGAGATCCCCCGCCTTCCCTCGGAAATGGTTCTCTTTCAGGCCCTCGCCGGCTGCCGTAGCCTCAGCGACCCGTGCCCCGCCCTCCCCGCGCGCGCAGCCGGCACCGAGCTCTTGCGCCTGCGGGCGGGAAAGCATACTAGCGCGCCTGCGCAAGTGGCCCACCGCCTCGGCGGCCGGCGGGAGGTGGGCGGGGCCGGGCCGGGCCGGGCCGGGAGGGTCCCGCCCCCTCGGACCGCGGGGCGGGGCGGCGCAGCGCGTGTGGCGGGGGCGGGGCCGCGCTGGGCTCTGAGCGGCGGCGCTGCTGCTGCTGCCGGGGCGGCAGGATGGTGTTTGAGTCGCTGGTCGTGGACGTCCTGAACCGGTTCCTCGGCGACTACGTGGTGAACCTGGACAGCTCCCAGCTGAAGCTGGGCATCTGGGGAGGTACGGGGCTGCCGCGCCGCGGGGGGTCGCGCTAGGGAGCCGCCCGCCCGCTGCCGCCGCCGCCCTTGGCACTCCCGCGGCGTCTGCTTCGGCCCGGCCGGGTTCGGGGCCGTCCTGCCGCCCGCGCAAGGGAGGAGGCCAGGGCGGTGTCCCTGAGGCGTCCGGGCCGGGCGGTGCCGCGCCGCGCTGGGCTGGGCTGCCTGCCCGGCAGCTTTTTCGCCGCTCCACCTGCCCGGCAGCTTAAAAATAGTCGTGGGGGCGGGCGAGCTGGGGAGAAGATGTCGGGGGGCGGGCGTGGAGCAGCTGGTGGCGGTTGCGGCAGTGGGGGACAGGAGGCGTCAGCGGGGCTAGGAGCAGTCGCAAAACCAGGGGAAAAAACGGGCGAAAAATGCTTGAGGTGTATGAGGGTTCGCTTGGGCTTGGGCTGGCGGGTTTCGCGGTCTTCGGGGCCTTACGGCGTTTGCGGGAAGTTTGGGGCGCAGCTGGAGCCCCCGGAGCCCGCAGCCCAACCCGACCCGGCCGTGGGTGCGTGCGACACCGGGCGGAGTGACTGAGACATTCCCTGCCCCGGAATAAGAAACTGAAAATAAACACCGGGCGTTTTGATCTCGTTTTGTGTCAGTGAATGCCAGTGGAAGTCAGTGGCCTCTCTGCAAACGGGGGTGACGTGCCATTTTTTTGGGTGCTGTTATTTGTAGGTCTAGAATAGTTGTCATGTTTCTTTTTTTTTTTTTTTTTAACATTAGAGAATTAGGAACATTGACTGGCTGAGGTGCTTGCAAAAGCTGTGACCAGCTGTGCTAGGCAGGGTAAGCAATAATCTTTAGAAATAAATTAGCATTTTGGCTCTGAAGGGAGGAAAGTATTCTGTTAGTGCTGTGTTGAGGTCCCTTTAGCAAAGTATGTACAAGGAAACAGCAACAAAGGTCTGTCTTTCCAATATGTCTGGGCAAAATAGGGCAACATAAGAAAACACAAGTATGATTAACAGATGCATATGCCGTGACCACTTTTAGATTGGTTTTGGATGTTCATTCCAGGTGTCTGCAGCATCAGCAAATGCAAACACACAGGTGCAAGGTTTTTTTTACATGTGTGTTTACAGATCTTTAGGTGTGAAGCATCCTTGAGGTATTCCCTACCTACAATTCCATTCTCAGGTGCTGATATATATGAGTCAGATTTTAGAAGCTTTTCCTGGAGGTTTATGCATCCTAAACATTTTTGTTTCATGCTTCTGTGTTTGAAATGGCATCCTTATTTGGTTTAATCTCCGTGGTAGTTTTGATTCTGTTAATCACGTCATTTGTAGTGTTTTTTGCAACATTCAGTCTCTATATGGAGTCTTAAGACTGCGACAGTACCTGTAACTTCTGGAGAGAAACTATAAACTACGTTAATTGGAAAGACCAAGTCTCAGAAAATATATAAGGGAAGGAAATCACATTCCTTAAGAATTCCATTAGTATGAAGCAGAATAAAAAGTTACTGTGTTAGGCAGCCATCGGGGAAGGTTATTGGATGATGCTGGGAAGGGCAGTGTTTTAAATCTCTTCTTGTTTTGGTCGTCACTGAAAAATACAGTTTCAATAAGCTGCTGGTTTAGAAAAGCAGGTTAGAGAAGTGTTTAGATAAGTTAGATATTTTTTTGAGTGGTCTAGGCCTAATAAAGTTATACTTGAATACCTGAAGAAATGAAGTGATGTGAGATGTTGAGAGTTATCTTTGAGAAGAAGTGAAGTGTGGTTGAAGTTTCCAGGTACTATGAGAGACTCAACAGTTGTTTCACCAAGCTCCATGTTGCCGCTCTTTGGCTAGATCTGAAGAACCATTCATTCACTGTCTTGATTAGACCCTCTGAATGGCTTTTAAAATACTCAGTTATTTGTTGAGCTGGCACATGTCTCAACCACATCTTACTTAACACAATTTGTCATTTGCATAGCTGGTGTCTCTTACTGGGGCAGCTACATTAGTAGAATGATACACTAAGATAATTGACACAAACTTGTGAGTGCACAGGCAGTTTTTACCTGCTTTTTTTTTTTTTCTGGCTACAACTACTATTCTACTAAAAGACTTCTTCTTTTACATACCTTTCCTTGTCTGGGTATAGCAGGTGCAATCCTACCCTTATGTACTAGTAATTTGAATTGACTGAGGAATGCAGAATATCTAGTAGTTTCTGCTGCCTTTCATGACCTATTTTACAAGAGGTGTCAATAGAGGAAGTATTTGGCAGACACTCAAATCCTCAAAGACTTACAGCTTGTCTCCAAAAGGTATGCTTAAGCAGGAATAATTAGCAGCACAAACACAAGTGAGAAATGACTGGCAAAGTTAGCAGTTTTTATAAAGTGATCAAAGGGCTTCACAAGCTGACAATGCTGTTGCTATAAAGCAGAAATTCTGTTAAAGTATGTGAGCGGAAATGTTGGATACTGGTCAGATACCAGCTGAGGTATTTTCAGTTTCTGATGGCTATCATCTGTCATCTCTCTCTCATCTGTCTTCCCTGCCCCTGCCTTCCCTCTACGCCCCACTCCCATTCTTATTTACAAGACAGCAGAGATGTGATGAACACATAGGTTAAATCTGCAGGATTTTTATAGGAATTAAAGTTCTTCCCCGTCTTTAACTTCTGTTCACATCCACAACAAAATTTCAGTTAGGCCTCTTTGATGAAATAGTTTACTGATTGTTATCTTATTTTCTGTATCTTTTTTTGCAAGCTAAGTCCTTGGTAGTAGATGTTGGTTCATGCACTCGAATTCATTAAGTTATTTTGAGTATATAAAATTAAAACTATAAACCTATTTATTCCAGAATTTTGACCAATGTTTGTTTTTGTTGAATTATTGACCATGTCCAGGGATCTGTAAAGCTAAGTGTTTGCTTTATAATATAGCCTAAATAAATCCTAGACTGTACTATAGGTATTTATAAATGTTCTGGCTTTTATTATTGTTTTGGCTGTTAGCCTGCGTGTTTAACCCTAGATATTTATACAACCCCATCTGCTTGTATATACAGATTTCAAGGCTCCTTCGTTGGGCAATTTTTAACCCATCAAATGGGGTTTAATCTGGATATGTTTCTGTCATCAAAACCAAGACACATCCAGTTGCCCCCGAAGGGGAAACAAACAAACAAACAGACAAAACCAAAATCAAAACCGAACAGCCGAACCTTGATATATTTTGAAATTCTTGCCATCAAAGTTCATTTGCAGTGCTCCAAGAAAGTAAAATTTGGTAGCTGTGTTATGTCTTTATGAGGGCTTCCCTAGCCTCAGTCAGGACTCAATGCTGTTGCACTCAGAGCTGCTTTCCATGGCAAGTGAAACAGCGGAGTGTAATGGAGAATACTGACGTGTTTGTGAGTGTTAAAAGTGGTTGCCAGGTGGAGTATGGTAGCTTTGAATGTAGTTCATGTTTACTTGCAGGAATGTTTAGTTAATATCTTTCTTGCACTCTCAAGTGTGGGGAAAATAAATGTTGTGTAAATGTACAGAACACAGAGCTTCACTAGTAGCCTTTTGTGTGCTTTGGTAGTCCATTCACGATCATCAGACCCTCAGTCAAGGCTTTTGTAAGTAAACTGGGATATTTTAGTGAATGTATTTCAATAATTTTATACTAAAATTAAGATGATTGAAGTTTTACTAATTTCTAGCTCTTCTAGTGATTTTAAGTAAAACCTTAAAACTTATTAATTGTAAAAACTTAAGTGTAGGAAAAATGATGAAGAATTAATTACTGTACTTCCCAATGCCAGCATTTCACATAGAATTGTCAAAACCATCTTGCTTGAAACAGTATCGACACCGTGTATTTTCTCTGCCATTATGATGTGCTCAGGTAAAGTGACATATAGTTCTCCCTCACAAAACATTGTTTGTAAGTTGTTGAGATAATAATCCTTGTTCTCTTTGCAGTACCTTGTTTTAGGAAGCATTAGGGCTGCCAAATTACTGCAGCTGAAGTTACTGTGCCTCAGCTTAAATGTGGCCTGTGCCAAACTCTTGATAAAGGAGAGGTAATGTTTACTTAGCCGACAGTGAAAGTGAAAGAAACTAAACCCAGTTAAACTACTTCATGTGTCACATGGTCTTAGAGTTTGTGAACATTTTTACTGTGACTTAACTGACGTGCAAAAATTGCATGTCATGCATGGTAACTTGGTTACAAACATGAACCGTTGGTCTGGATACCATTAGAATTACTTGCTGTGAATACAATTACAGTTAGTGATGATGTCTTGGAGAAGCAAATGCCTTTTTAAAAAAAAAAAATTCTAACGTTGCCGTCAATATGTGTGCGTTGTAAGGCTTAAAAGCAGAACCATCAGCTCGTAAAAACCATCTTTCTGCATGCAGTGTGTCTCTGGAAAAGCTGATGGTGACACATACCAGATGTATAGAATTCTACAGAAAAGCGATAGTAGATTGTTGCAATGAATAAATTAAACAATTAAAAACTTTTCTGTATTTTGTGAGTACTACAATATGGGTGAATTAGTTTACCTGATCAGCTCTTCCACAGAAGTTCCACCACTTCAGCCAACTGTTCTAATGAATGTATTTTCGAGATTAGGGTCCAGTTTCCCAAACTTGGTGGTGCTCTGATCAGTAGTCTAATGCCATCAACACTATATAACCGCAAGAATATTTATTGCAGTTGCAGTTCCTGTCTCCCCGTATGTTTGGCCATTTCTAACTTGCATCTGCAGAAGGAAAGCCTTGTGGCATCAATCAAATCTACATTTGCAGTCTTAAATTGTATTCCTCTCCAGGCCTATAATCTGCTACTCATTTCCTGAATCTCACTTATGCACCTGCTCACCTGTCTCAGGTGTCTGTTCCATGTGCATGTGTTAACACGTATTCAAAGATAACAGTTGCAAGTGTCTCATCGTTCTTGTAGAATTTGCAGAAGACATTACTCCGCGTGCATGTGGAGTTACAGGTTTCCTAGTTCCTTTCAATGTTCCTTTGTTATAACAACTGTCTAATGTCAAGTATGTTTTAAAAACTGATTTTGCAATTAAAATTTTTTGTGTTTATAGGGTACTGAATAACAATAATTGTTAAGACATTTAAAAAGTAGACTTACTGAAATACTTCCTGTGAAATTTTTTATGCCTATGAATATAACTTGTGAATGTAAGATCTTTTGAGCACTAAAAATTCACTCTAAATTGAATGTTGCTAGATTTCCACAAGCATAGGAAGCAGATGGTTGAGGAAAAAGAAATAAACTTCCTTTCAAAATAGGTCCTTAGAAAATGTGACAGTATTTCCATCATTTTTACTTTGAGGAATCTCAGGTTCTTTTCAAGCTCAATGAGAAAATCTCAGATATTGTTTTGTGAAATGAATGAAATATTTTTTCTTCCTCATCTTTCGTGGCTATTTGGAGTGTGGATTGTGGATATCTTCCACAGCAAAGAGTTGAAGAACCACGGGTCAGGCACCACTGACTCAGGCTTTGGGATGTTCGACATGCACCACTACTACTTTGCTTATTGTAGCTTTACTTATTGGCTTTTTTGCTTTTAGGAGCTGTAGCACTGAAGAATCTTGAAATAAAGGAAAATGCACTGGTAAGTTAGTGAAAATAAAGCTGTTACAAAACAGATTCTTGAAAAATATTTTCAGTTGTGTGTGCTTTTTTTGGTTCTTATTTTTAGATATACTTTCTTTTAAGTGAAAGCTTGCTGATTTGTTTTCTCTGCATTTGTGTGAATTGTCTAATTAATTTACAATTAAATTTAAAGGTGAAGGTGTATGCTGGCATAATTTAGCTTTTTCTTTTTTTATTTTTTGGTATTTGCCAAAACAAAATTCAGCAATTGCTAAAATAATGTGTTTTTTTCAAAAGCAGTACTGAAAGGCCTTTTTTCCTCTAGCTCATCAAGTTAGAAACTTGCTCTTGGGAATGTTTTTAGCCTAGCATGGTTTAACAGTCTAAATCAGTAACCTTCAGTGGTTGAAAGGTAAATATGATGTTAAGGTTATAATTGTTTTTTTTTCCTGTATGGTGACATCTCCCAAGTTGCTGAAATGAGCTTAAGTGTTTCAAACCACTTTCTTTCAGAGTCAGCTGGATGTGCCATTTAAAGTTAAAGCAGGACATATTGGTAAGTTACATTTTTATCATACACCCATGTAGGAGTTACTAAACACGCTACTTTTCCTTGCATCTGGCTCTAGGCATCCTAAGAAAGTAATTTTCTTAGTTTCCTTGATTTGCGTGCTTTGTACACTCTGAAGTTTATCTCTTCTGAAAAAAAGCTGCTTGAAGAAGCTACTTTTCTTGACCTGAGGTGGCCAAGTTAAAATATACTGGAGTCTTGCCTAATCACTTCAATAGTAATGTGAAAAGAACCCAACACAGCAAAGATGAACAACTGAGCAGGACTGGATCTCCTCCGTTGTCTTAGCAAGACTCCACAGCTGATTGTGCCTTCCATTTCTATCCTCCTTCCCTGTTTTTGCTTATATTAAGTTTTCTCAGTGCATGTTGATTGTCTTGTAAAAGTTAGTGGTTTCTTAAAGCAAACTAAATCTAAAGCCATTGTGTTTCCTGTAAATCCACCTGGAAGTATATATTTTCCTGTGACTGATTTCATAGTTTGTTGAAATTGGCACTTGTGTGAGCAGCAAGAGCCACTGTGATCTCAGAGTCCCCATGTTCTCAAAACATGCGCACTACTTTGAGATTCTTTTCCACATGTTTTTTAAAAATTCTGATTTGGGGAGTGTTTGATTACATGTGAGCTGCCCATGCTTATCTTGTGTATGAGAGTGCTGCAGTGAATTTGCAAGGAGGGAGAGGTTGCTGTTAGGAAGAAGGAATATAATTCAAGGGAGTAAGAAAAGAACCTGTAGATATATTAGTTCTGCTCACAGAAAAACTTGAGTCATGTTCATTTGTGTGCTGAGTAAAACAAACAACCCAAAGGACATGTGCCTCAGGTGCACTGTTTTTTTTTTTTCTTTCTGGTGTAATAATGGTTCAAAGACTTCATGGTTAATGTTGATTAGATTTCTGATTGTTTTTATTTGGTGTTCAGCTATTCAACTGTATACCTCAACCTGTTTATTTTGTGTTTCTAGGTCAACTTAACCTACAGATTCCATGGCAAAACCTTTACACTCAACCTGTTGAAGCAGTTCTTGATGGAGTTTATTTGCTTATTGTGCCCACAGCCAGTAAGTTAATGATGAGAAAGAAGTGAATATAGATTGGTGGGTTTTCAGAGGTATCTGGAATAGGTTGGTATTGTTTTTATGACCTTTATTCCTAGTAGATACTCCTACCAAATGCAACTAGATAATGGGAATGAGGCATTTTCCAGTAGTTTACATTTAGTCACCAATTTTTTTGCTGTTATGTAACTATTAACAAAATGTGAAAATTATTGCTTTTGAAAAAGCATCTTCCAAAAATGTGTCAAGTTTTTTTGTATCATACCTTTTTACTTTGTATTTAGGCATAAAATATGATGCTGAAAAAGAAGCAAGGCAGCTCTTGGAAGCAAGGCAAAGGGAGTTGCAGAGGATAGAGGAAGCAAAGCAGAAAATAGCTGACCAAGGTAAGAGTGGGAAAAGATAATGAAACTGTTGCTATTTATTTTATTTATTTTAATCCAGGAATATGTGGATTTGTCGCTTACAGTGTTTTACCTTCTTGTTTTCCTCTTGATATTTAAAAACCTATTACTTTAATATTTTTAGGTGTACCTGTGTGAAAATTAAAAAAGTTCAAACATTGATATGAGCTGATACAAATGGGGCTTTTGAAATATTCCTTGTTTATGTCCTGTATTGCCTGACATTTTCTTTCCTCTTATTTTGTAAGAGACAATTTGACAAAATTCTGTTTAATTTGTACTTTGATACATGTTAAGTCTTATCATCTTAAGTCCATTTTTTGATACTTTCAAGAAATAAGTTTTGGTCATCTTGCGTATCAATGGGTACAAGTCATACCTTTGAACAACCTGATTCTTCATGCAGCAGGTGATAAAACTGAAACTGGTTTGCCTGAGGATGTTAATGGTATAGGTTGGATAAAAACATGTCCTGTGATTACAACTAGAGTACAACATAAAAGAAAATGTAAATGTCTGTCATATAAACATTATGTTATTTTTTTCCTCTAATAGAGTTAAAAAAATACTTTAATGCAAACAAAATATTAAATTATTTTCCTTTAACTTAGATAAAGTAAAAGAAGAGAAGCAAGACACTTTTGTAGAAAAACTAGTCACTCAGGTCATCAAAAATCTTCAGGTGAAAATTTCCAACATCCATATTCGCTATGAAGATGATGTAAGTACTTCTGTATATCTCAGCATAAGGCATTGTATGCTGTAACAGGAAACTCTCTGATTTCTTTTCTACCTGTTGCTTTCCATGTTGAGAGAATCCTAGTAAAGCTTTGGAAAATCCATGGTCTTAAAAAAACAGCCAAACAAAACCAAAACCACAAACAAACACCAAACAAACAAAAACCACAAAGAAACAAGACAAACAAAAAAACCAAAATAAAGTACCGAAAAAAAACCCAAAACCCAACAACGAACATTTAAAGTGAAAACTGATAAAAAGCATAAAGGTATTTATAAGCATATAGTTGAGTATGAAGAAGATATGGTTGTCAGATCTTAGTAATATGTATGTGATTTTTTTATTGTTGAATATTTACTTCCAAATCTAAATTTAGAGCATAAGATAATTTTTTTTTTTTTTTCTATTTCCGCCCACTCTGTTAGATCACAAATCGGAGTAACCCCTTGTCATTTGGGATTTCACTTCAGAATCTAAGTTTGCAGGTAATTTTATATTTCATTGAAAAAACATGTTAATGTATACCGATAGGTTAAGTTACATTTTTTGGTATTATTGTGCTGTCTGGTAGCATGCCGTCAAATGAAATAATACCTATAATCATGAGCAATGCACTGTGGTAACTACTTGGCTTATCAAGCCAGCGTAAATATTGTTGTGGGGGTGTTATTAAAGATAAAGGGCTAACATTAA
The DNA here is from genome assembly GCF_037038585.1 of Patagioenas fasciata. Lineage (NCBI taxonomy): Eukaryota > Metazoa > Chordata > Aves > Columbiformes > Columbidae > Patagioenas > Patagioenas fasciata. The sequence goes on from NC_092560.1 coordinate 27,871,680, forward strand.
AACAGTTTGTGGGAAGAAACTCTTACTGTTCTGGCTTCTGCACTTTGTGGTTACCAAGTACCAGACTTTGATGGATTTGGGCTATTCAGAACCTATGAATATTTTGCTGAAACTGCCATGAGCCCCAGGAAAGTTACCATTTGGTATCGAGAAGGGAAAAAAAGAGGATGGTATCTTGTTTCAAACTGAAGCTCAATTCTTTGCTCTGCGAACTCCACTTTAAATTGCAAACAGTAGTCGTCATAGACTGTATAAATTTTTTTTTCTGAAAGGCTACCTAATAGCAGCAATATGCTGATTCTGCTGAGTTGCTCTGATTCAGTAGCTTCTGCTGTGTAACTGATAGTCGTAAAGAAAGTGTATCTAAGTAAATGTTACTTTCTTGAATTAAACAGTTGTCTTCACAGCACTTGTTCTAGCATGTTGAAAGCTTTTGCTAGTCCCTCCCCCTAAACAGTTTTGCATAATGAACAGAAACCTTGTTCTTACTACTTCACTCTTGAAATGCATATTAACCTTGAAGAGGTATAATAACTTATAGTGTTTCTGTTGGGCTCAAACCAAAGTGTTACTTACAGAATTATGAAAGAATATTGGTGTAAAGAAAAACAGTTTGCAATAGTGAGAAAAGAATTTTGATGAATCTTTTGGTTCTTGTGTGCAGCTTACCAGACACTGCATGTACGTGCATGTATTTTGGGGGGCGGAAATAGCCTTATCAAGTTTCCACTTAAAACCATAGTTTAATTGTCTTAAATCAGAATATGGTATCTCATTATTTTCAGTGGAGTTTAATTATGATGATGTTTCTCTCTTTTTCTGGTTTGTTTCAGTGATGATAAAATGTTGTGTTCTAGATATTGGATTAACTTTAATTCTAATTTCAGACCTCAGATAAGAATTGGAATCCATGTTTACATGATGAAACTGCCAAGTTGTTCTACAAGGTATGGTATAAACTGTATGATAAAGAAAGAATTGTTAATAAAACAAGCTGAATTAGAGTTCCTTCAACAGAAAGTGAGATCAAGAAAACACGTAACTGTATAGGTAAAATAAAAAGAAACGTAGTCTGCAAGGAACATTTTGAATGTATTTATTAATCCAAAATTAATAAAATCCAAATTATTAATCTAACATTTTTAGATATTAATACATATGTTCTGTTGTATTGTCAGCTTGTACGACTGGATAACCTTTTTGCATACTGGAATGTGAAGTCAGAGATGTTCTACCATGGTGGTTGTGAGGAATCATTGGTGAGTAAAACATGAGATACTGCATCTAGTATTCTAGTTCATATTCTGAAGCACAGAGCCTACCTTCACATTCAGTTCTGCTTCCATTTATGTCAATGTCCCAGAGAATTGTCTTGTAACTGATAACTTTTTAAGGAAAAATAGTAAATGTTAATGTTTTTTTGTGATGGAGGTAGAACACTGATCTGAGGAAGTTAAAAAAATTCCTTCACCAGTTACAAAATTATATACAATATCTGGTGATCTGTTCAGTGACTTTTATTAGCTAGACATTGAAGGCTTATTCTGTTTAAAACACAGATTAATATTTTGAATTGTACTGTGTATCAGGGATTACCTGAAACCTGTATTACAATGCAAATATTTGACATTTTAAAACCTTACCATGAAATAAAAACATCACATATTTTCAATTTCATTGTATATGTAGGTTAACTTAAAACAGGGAGTTGCCAGCCACAATGTGATTCCAGAAGGTTATGATTTTGGTAAGTGGTATTTTATTTGTATTTGTAATATGTGTGCACACTTCACTTAATTTTTAATGCATCTCAGAGACTGCTACTTTGGCTGTTACTCCAATGTCTTAGGAGTGCAGTTTAGTTCTTCTGTAGGAATAAATGTCTCGCTGATGGCAAATGCTGCACCAGATCTGTAGCCTTAAAAAGGCTTTGATTGAAATATGAGTCTTGAATCTTCTGTCATTCTAATGAAATGTCATACATAAATTCACATCTGTTGATGTAAACCATGTGAAATTCCTTATTTTAAGAAGTTTAGCAAGAACATGCACATCATGTAAGGTTTGTGAATCAGATTGTTTTGAATAATAGATTAATGTTTCTGAGGTCACCTGCCTCTTATGTGAAATGTATCTTTTTCCACTAGAGGTGGAAACAGTAATCACACAACTGTGAAACATCAGCATTTTTGTTTTATTTTGTGTAGTGTTGCCATATGGCAAGCTGTATTGCTTTGAGTGTTGCTTACTTTATTCTGAAAGTTGTGTTGATTCCACTCAAACATGGTGATCGTTTGCTTTTCATTGCATAGAAAATAATTGGATTTTATTCCTCATGCGCATCTGTGTGATTGTTTAGTAACTGTTGACAAGGCAGAATGGCCTCTGAAGTGACTTTTTCTCTACCACTCACAGTTCACTCTAACGAGGGTTAATAAGGGCACTGTAATTTTTATGTTGTTTTTTTTTTCCTCTTTTTTGCCTTTGCTTGAAAGAGGAAGCCTTTTGTGTGTCTTGATCTGACTGCCAGAGAACTATTTAGTAATTTCTTCTGATGTCTGTTTTTTTTTTTTTTTTTAGTAGCTAGTTTTGACTCTTTTTACAAGAAAATAAGTTCAAACATCATTGTCTAACTCTTTACGTAGGAGTTTAAAATAGTTGTATGCAAAGTTGCAGAATTCAGAATTTACACTCTAAAAATTCAACAGTGCTGTCAGAGATGCAGATTTTTAAAGAATGATATGCTGATATTCTGTGGTAAATGAGAACTCTTGCTCTTTTAGAGCAACTCTTTAGCTTGAGACATTGCTAGAAAGGTTGTAAGCACAAAGGCTGCTTCTGTCATTTAATACTTGCACACAGGAAGGGTGAAAAAGGAAATTTAGGAAGTTAAATACAGGGAGAAAATTAGTAGAAATGCTACCACACAAAATGTGTAGAATGAAAGTAAAATAAGCTTCACAAGAAATGCAGGTCTTAAAATGAAACAAGGGTGAATTGGTGTAAACATGTTTTCATCTTGCAAAAATGTGTTTCCACTTGCATGAGCCTTTCAGTAAATTTAGAATATTTGTTATGTAGATGGTCTATCAGTATTTCTGTTGAAATCAAAGGAGTTTTATTTGGTAAAAATACAGTTTACACAAACTCAAGTAATATACAAATTCTTATTGTTGGATCAATTCCTGAAACAGATGGGAAAATGGAACTAAACACAAGACCATATTTAATGCCTGATATTGCCAAATTGTGGAGCAGATAGAACATTTCTGCTCTGGATATTTTTCATGTGATGTGCTTCGCTTTATGTAGGATCCTTATTGATTTTTTTTTTTTCCATGCTTACTTGGGCTTGGATTTAGAAATTTTGTTTTATCCACTGCTGTCGGTATAATTTATCAAACAGTGTACAACATCAGCAACATTTAAAAAATATCCTTATGGAATAAGAGTTATTATAGTGGAATAAGTGCAGTGTTTGAAACTATCTTGTACTAAAATAGTTTCAGTCATAGCCAAAATCCTTAGATTTGTTGCAAATAAAAACTATTAATTGAAACATCTGCCATTTGATACTGCACAGAGGAAATCTTGTGAGAAAGTTCCACGAATGTTTGTTCCAATAGTGTTGCCAGAATGAAACTGGAAATTGAGTATAGTTTGTATTATATTTTAAGCTGTGTTGATTAATTCTTTGTTTTGAACTCTAGCATTTTAAAATGAACAATCTGTTGTAACTTGAGCTGATAGGTATTATGTATTGTTTATGGCAGTCTTAAATAATTTAGTTGCACTTTTTATATCAACTTCTGTTTTTCAGTTTTCCGCCCAATTTCAGCTAGAGCCAAGCTCCTCATGAATCCTCGATCTGATGTTGACTTTTCATCACCGAAAATGGATTTAGATGTAAATTTACAGGATATAACTGTTGAATTCAATAAGCCACAGGTATAAACTGTTTTCCTGAAGTTATATGTAATGGGATAAAAGTTAGTTTGCAAGAATAATAAGAAGAGCAGTCTAAAATTTTATAATAAACATACAAAATCAACTCTCTTCTTGGTCTTGTTTTTCTTTGTAAATGATATTCTGTTTAAAGAGAAGCTTGATTTGTATTTTCAGAAAGGCGATAACATTTAATTTTCTTTTTTCTTATTTTTTAGTACTTCAGTGTTATGGAGCTTCTTGAGTCTATTGATATGATGACTCGAAATCTGCCATATCGGAAGTACAGACCTGATGTTCCAGTGCACAACAATGCCAAGACATGGTATGCCACCTCAGCATTTGAAAATAATTTGTTAGTTATTAATTTGAAATAATTACCATGGGATTGTTTCTAATGTAAGGAGGTTAGAACTAATTTCCTTCTTAAACAGTCTTCTCTTTTTTGTTTGCTTTTCTTAAGCTAGGAACATTAAAAAAAAAATTAAGTGGTGAGGACTACGAACCAAAGGTGAGGACACAGTGTTTGAAAGGCTGTGTTTGCTGTCTTGAAGAGCATTATCAGAATCTTAAGTCTGATGGTGTTTTAATATCCTGACTCTGTTTTGATGGAGACCCAATGATATGTCCCACATACACTTATTTCTGGGCACTTTTTATGCAAGGTTACTTTTTAACTTTAGGAAATAACAATCTGTTAACCTTGTTTGGAAAAAAATAAAATCTTTAGGTTTCTTTACTGATCAGAAGTGTGGTATTAGATAAGAGATTTCACTCTTTCACAACTTGAAGTTGTATTTAGTAGGAATCTGCATAGCCCTAGGTATCATCAGTATATCAAAAGGAATGTAAACTGTACTTAATTTATCTTGCTTTTAGGTGGAAATATGTTATTGATGGCATCCTTGAAGTAAATGTTCAACCTAAGCTCCAAATGTGGTCATGGGAACATATTTGGCACCATAGGAAACAAGTGAAGAACTATAAAGATATGTATAAAACAAAGATAACGTCAAAAAAACCTAATGAAGAAATCTTAAAATTGTTGGAGGTAAGCCATTTTCCATTAAAGGCCTAAGTATTGTTCATCTTGCTACTTTCTTAAACTTAAATGTTTACATGTTCCTAATAAAAAATAAAATTTTCAGTGACTGGACTTGCAGCTTCATCAGTACCTTTCTCTGTGAGTATTATTAATAAACATATTAGATATATTTTTTTAATTAGTAACTACAGTGAAGAAAAACTTAAACCTGGAAAAAAGAGAACAGTTCAAGTGTTCAGCCTGAGCAAATTAGTTTAGTTTGCATTGAAAGAGTCGTTTACTGTCATTTCCTGTAGAATTGAGCTGTGAAATCTAACCAAATGAAATTGTAAAAAAGTAATTTCTCACCTCTTTTCTAGGAATTTGAAAAGGCCTTGGATATTTTTAACATCACCCTAGCAAGGCAACAAGCAGAAGTTGAGGTAAATTTTCATCATTTAAGTGAATTTAGGAATGAATGCAACATGAGGTTGTGGAAATTTTAGGCAGATGCATTTTAGTTCTAGAGTTTGAATTGCGCATCATACAGTCTTTCTATTGTACTTGTATTTCACATTTATTATAAGCTGTAGTTAGTTTCAGCTTGTAATTAAGCAAAAATTAAATATCTTCATGTACTGATTATACAGAATAACTGATCTGGGATAAATTTCTTTCCACTTTTGATAAAGAAAACCTACTGTGGAAAATATGGTGGAAAGGGTGATAGGGTAAGTCAAGTTGGAAGTGATTATATCCAAAGCTACAGACTGTGATTTTCCTATCTCCCCAGTTCCCACCAGCAGTCTACACTATTTACTCCTTTCCTTCCTGATATCCTATTAGGCAGGCTGAACACCTGTATATGTAGTATCTTGACCTTTAGTTACTATTTACAAATATTATTTGGGATACAGCAAATGGAGAATGCATTTAAGTAGTTAATTAGGCAAAATAATGTTACTTGAGTAGTTATACTTAATTTGTTAATTTTATTTGTACTAGGTTAGTGTACTGCTTAGTTTTAAATGTAGTGTCTGAGCATCATTCCAGGAGACTGATGTGAAATCTGTTTAGGTTTTCTGACATCTGTGAAGGCATGTTTCTCCATTAGTAACCACTGTGACTGAAAGTAGGCAGAATATGATTTTAGAATCTGAAATAATGTATTAAATAATTAAACTTCAGGAATGTCAATCGTTTTTTATGACAGTGCTTGAAGGACTTTTTTTCTGTGATAAGTATGGTATGAATACAGGGATAGACACAATGCTTCTAAACCAAAACTCTAAACAGGAATCCATAACAGATTTTTTTCCTTCCAGTTGTCTGTGTGTACACCCACATTCAGATGCTTGTGTGATCATTATTCAGACTTTTACAGAACCGGAACACACACTCGTGTTCCTCTCCTTCAGTTGTTTGGCTGAATTGGAGGGCTTTTGACAAGAAGGCTTTTTATTTTCTTTTAATTCTTATTTGACTTTGGCATGTTTTAATCTTGTATTGTATAGGGTTTTTTTGTTTTTTTCCTCCTAATTTTTGCAAGGTGAGGGAGGCCTCAAGTAATTTCCTGTTCACTTCTATTCTTCTTTTCTCCAGTATGACCATGCTGCTTACCAAAGGTTATGTCCTTTTACATTCCAGACCTCTTTCCAGTCCTGAGTTTTAACACAGGTTTCTGTAGTGCTTAGAGGGAGGTTGCAAGCAGATGGATTTTCATTTGTTTGGGCTTTAAGCTCTGCATTTGAAAAGTGTTAGAAAATAATCTTGAAAGATCTGCTAGCTAACTCGGAATTTATTTCCAAGTATTGAAAATCAGGTCACAGTGATTCTGAACTGTCTCCTACATCCATCTATCTTTCACAGCTCATCTGTCTTCTTGTTATCAGGACATACATCTGAAAAAGGTCTCAAAGGACTTGCAAGAGGCAAATCTACTACTTGCTTGGTATCCTGACAATTAGCCTTAAGTCTACTAGGAATTTAAAGAAGCACCCTTTAGATGTGGGCTGATTAAAGCCAGATAAAGGACCCTACTGTTAGTTATGTTTGGTTTGTTTGTGTTTTTTTTTTTGTTTGTTTGTTTTTAAATAAATACCTTAGAGTCGAATTTCAAGGGCTTTCGTTTTTCTAGACCTTGAAATCAAGCTCCCCAGGACTCACATTTATGAACACAGTATGATCTGATTTTCTTGGGACTTTGTAGCAAGAGCTTTATATTCCAAACCTTAGGTCGCTTTTTAATCTTCATCACTAGTGCCCTGAATATAAAACACCAGCTTTAGTGAGTGCAGCATCAAGCCTCTCTGTTAGATAGCTTGAGAAATTTTGTGCTTTCAATCCAGAAAAGACTTGGTTCTCCTTTTCTTCTAGTTAAAACAGTTTACCTTGCTGAGTGATCTTTCTACAGACTATGGCTGTATTCATTACTAATCTATTGTAACTGGAGGACAGAGAAAGCTCAACAGGATTTCTTCAGGAAATTCCTTTAGTTCCCATACTGCACAAATGTTTTCTTCATCCTTGTAGAAGTACATTTTCCCTCCCTATTGTCTGTAGCCTTCTTACCTCAGACTCTGCTGCCAACTGCTGCCTCAGGCATGTTAATAATCATAGCTTTAGGCATCACTTCTTTTCGTCTGTGTCAGTTGTCCTTCAACACCAAGTCACTGGTGTCCTAGAAACATGAACAGCCCTTTCTGCTAAGGATCTGTCCATTATTTCCTTGGACTGTAACTTTGGCTTGATGACTTGGTATTCTTTATAAAGAAGACTTTAGTGGATTTTGTGCAAACTTTTTGAGACCTTGTGTTGTTCAGCTGACATTTTGCATCATCTGTCTGTGGTAAATCAATAGGATCAATTTAGAACCCTTTGTGTTGTTGTGATAAGTCCTGCCTTCTCTTGGCCTGTAGATGTATAGATGTGACAAGTCCTTTAAAAGTTCTGATTTATAGCCAGCTGTTTTCCCTATTTGTGTTGCAGACAGATCTTTGTTCTTTTGAATGTTTAGAAGGGATCCCTGTTTCTCTGAATTTGGGTGTCACATTCACTAGAATATCTCTAACTACAGGGATTATCTTGATGTCATTATATCATTCCAGATCTTATTAATCATGAAGAAAAATTGGGTTGTGCAGTCCACTATGGTTTTGAGAAGTCCTCTGTTTCTTAGATTACTTGATGATCATTTGCTGTCCCTTATGTCAAGCTTTCAGTGGTAAAGTCTGGCTGTAGTTTGCCCTTTCTGTGAGGACCTAGTATCGGAATAATTACTGGCACCAGACAGGACATCCCCTAGTTGCTAAAATAATGAATGTGGGAAAAGGAAGGGCTTCCGTACTGTTATAGTTACGTGTGTCAGATCCAGATTTTTTAGTTTTCTATATTCCTTATAGTAAGTATTCTATTACAAGAGTAAGGGTTTGTTTTTTTTTTTTTTCCTTTTTCCTTTTTTGTAGCTTTGGACATCTATCTTGAAATGAAAAGTATAAGGATTGTTCAAAATTTGGCCTGTGCTGGCTGTTTCATTGCTTACAAACATTTTTTATGACTCTTTATAATTGTGTTGTTGTTGTAATGTGGAGCACTATATAATGTTGTGGATTTTTTTTTTTTTTTTTTGGTGGTGGTGAGAGCTAGAGAGTCTATCTGCTGTATAAGAAGCATTTATTGACCTAAATTCAGCTGCCTTTTGCTTGCTTTTTTATTCATAAAGGTGGTTGATTTTACACAAGTGAGAACTGGTCTGATGGAGCACTGTGTACTTGAAAGAGGCACTAGAAGAAAAACTACTAGCGTGTTGCCTTTTCAGTGGTCATCTAATGATGTTTTGATGTGTTAAAGCATACCTTGGGTCTATTTTTTTTTTTTTTTTTTTTAGGAAAACAAAGAAAGGAGCAAGAAGAAAAATAATTGTTTGGGTTTTTTAAATTTCAGGCAACTAAGTCTGGCTTAAAAATCTACAGACCAGGAGTAAAACAAGACGATGACAATTCTGGTGGCTGGTTTAGTTGGATATGGGGCTGGTCAAGTGAAAAAAAGGATGAACAAAAACAAGAAGTAAAGGGTTCAAGTATGTTCATTTATTTGTATTTTTTTCTATTATTAAAAATTACTTCTGAGAATGATAGGTCTCTGACACTAGAACTTTGGTTTTGTTTAATATTTGGGCTGTGGTGTTATTGACATCTACATTTTCTCTTAGTCTTTTTTTTTATGCTGATGAGTTAATTGTTAGTTACAGAGATATCATGCAATTCCTTCTGTTGGCCTTTCTGAACTCTCTTTGATTTCTGCTTTCTCCAGGCACAGTTTTTGCATTTGTCTATGTGGTGTACTATGTATGGGAATTTGAAGACAGTACTAGAGCACAGTAGCACTTAATGGAATGTAAACAATTTTACTTTCATTCCTTTTATAATTTGGCTATTTCATACAGCATATTAGAATTTGATTAACTTACGTACAAGGCACCTAGTAAAGGTTGTGGAACACACAAAGTAAATAAAAAAGGTTTCTTCTATTGTGTGCAAGCTAGAAACTACAGTAGGATGGAATAAAAGTAAAACTGCATTTTAAAGTATGCTTTAGGAGACTCAACACTTCACTTTAAACCTCAGAGGTTTTGCTTTTACCAATTCAGGACAATGTTGACAGTGTCAAATGTATGTAATAGAGCTACCAAACACTGGGAAGTGTGTAACAGTATTTGCATTTTTTTGATACCTATGTTGAGTTTAACCTCTTGCAATGTCACAGGTCTTGAAGAGCTGATGACACCTGAAGAGAAGGCTAAGCTTTATGCAGCAATTGGATATAGTGAAACAGCTGTGGATCCAACACTTCCGAAATCAGTAAGCCATAACTGATGGTGATATTTGTAGCTTTATCTACAAATAAAAGTCCAAAGATGATAGGAAGTAACTTTTAAAATTACTTGTAGCTCTGTGTCTATTTTTGAATACTGCTTTGACACTTTTTAATTAAGTCACTGCATGCTGGCTTCATGTGGAACAGAGCGTCCTTAGATGTAGTTTCAGGAGAGGGGTTATGGAGTTTACTTTGGATATTCTGAAAATGTTCAGAATGGACTTTTTGCTCACTGAAGCTAGAATGAAACCATATAAGTAGTATATTGTTGTTTAAGTTATGAAATGCTTCATGTATCCTCTTACAATATTTAGAAACTTTTTAAAAAAGTGCATTAGGTGATTCACTGGAAGCTTAAAAATGAGTGATAGTAGATGAGCTAGAGTAAGTGAGTATATAAGGAAAGAAGTGTTTGAAGGACTGTGGTGGGGAAGAGAAACATTTTTGAACCATTCAGAAATAGTCTGAATTCATTGTTATGGGAGATACCATGCACAGTACAATGGACTGCTTTTCATCTTGGCGTCACAGGCCCTTTATTGCAAAATGTGATGCAGAGACATCAAAGATGTGATTGTAAGCGTAGTTTACTCTTACTCCAACCCTGCCTCTTTGTAATAATTATTTGATAATTAATTTTACACCAGCTCTGTTACAAGGTATTTGTAGCGCTAGAAAAATAGTATTGAACTGGTATTTGTGGTTTTCATCTCTTCGTGAACTGTATAAAAATATATATTAACCTATTTTATAATTATCTGTTGTTGTTTCTCCTGCATATCTAGTATGAAGCCATGAAGTTTTCTGTGAAGTTATTAAGCATGTCTATATCAATAAGAGAAAACAAGCAAACTCCTAAGCTTGTAGAATTTGCATTAACTGGCTTGAGTACGGTATTTACCCAACGACCAGGTGCACAAGCAATAAGGTAAACTTTTTCTATCAAACTGTTTTTGCTCTTCATGAAATGTTGGGGATGGTTAATAGGCATTTTAAGGCTCTATTGTGATGTTTAACTTCTATTTTTCACTGTCATTTCTTGTGCAGTTTGGGCACAGAATCATCCTGCAACTGATGGACGAAGTGAATGCTTATAGTCTTGATCTTTCTCTATCTTCAGAACTTTTTGTGCCAATACAGCTTTTCTCTTTTTTTTTTTTTTCGTTTTGTCATTGTTATGTACAAGCAATCTAGTTATTAACTTTTTTCTTGCTTTGAAAAGTGACTGTTACTCCTTTTGAAATTTAACCCGAGCAAGGTGATCTTGTAATCACTAGTTTGTATATGACTGTGTATGACCAAAGAGGTCTCAAGTTTTCATTTAAGCTTTTAAATTTGCAGAGGAGGGCTGTAATTGGTGATTTGGACTTTTTTTTGTGCTCTCATGGTAGAAAATGAGAAGCAGCGATATATGAAGTATTTTGTTTTTATTCCAAATGTAATCACCTAAACATTCTGGGGAAGGGTGATATTCCTGATTTAAACCTTGTCCCTTTTACTTCAGGGGTGTATTAGTATAATCTATATATGATAATAAGATACTGTTAGTCTTGCTGAGTTTTATGTATAGGTGTTTGGATTTGTTTAAAGTTTTGCTTTCAGCTTTTTTGTTCCCCTGTGCATCTAAATAACCCTAATAATGCTGTTATACTGATAAAAAGAGAAGAAAATGTTACATTTTTACAGTGAACCGTTTTCCTTTGAGTGTTGGGAGATAAAGATCTTCAAGTTAGAGTTGTTAAAAAGGTGGGCAGGGTATTTAAAATAAAATAAATCCAACATCTAAAAAATACTTCTTCAGAGTAATGAGATTATTAATCTTGTGCTCCTCTCATGGTGCTGCTTTTATTTCTCTGCACTGGAACTCGTCCCTCATTGCTCTATCTCTCTTCACCTGTATAAACTGTGCCATCTAATTCCTGCACTTATACTACAGAATTCCCATTTGCATGTCTCTGCCCTGCCCTGATACCTGTCATCACGTCATCTAGATGTTCCTGCTCGGGCAGGGGGATTGGACTAGATGATCTTTTGAGGTCCCTTCCAATCCCCAACATTCTGTGATTCTGTGATCATGAAAAGTGTATGAAGTGAATAACTTGGGTGCCGTTTTGTATTTCTCGAGGGTGGCCAATAGACACAAAAGATAATGAAATAGAAAATAGTTACCATATAGATATATCTGTTATAACCTTAGACTAAGCTATTTATATTTGAGGTAGGGTAGAGATATGTTGTTGTTCTTGATTTGCATTTTTAGTTTGTTTGTTTGTTCTTCTCGTTCAGTTAATTCTGTATACTCTTACCACCGAATTGTACTTAGCGAGATGGATATTGCATCTGAACATGCTGTTTTCCTTTCTTTACAGATTTGAAACAGAAATTACCTCACTTGAAGTTACAGGCATGTCCCGAGAAAAGTGTACCCCCTGTCTCCTGTCTTCTCGAACAGTCTACTCAGACAAGAGTACTTCACTCTTAAGTATAATGTTTGAGACTAATCCTTTGGATGAGAAAGCAGATCAGAGGCTTAGAATAGAATCACAGCCACTAGAAATAGTGTATGATGCGGTAAGTAAGTATTTTAATTAGTTGTGAATTCTGAAAAAAAAACCTTAATTAGTATATTTGCCATGTATTATTTTTATTTTAACAGATGACAATAAATAGCTTAGTGGCTTTCTTCAGACCTCCGAAAGACGTACATTTAGAGCAGTTGACATCAGCCACTCTGATGAAGCTTGAAGAGTTCCGTGAAAAAACATCCACAGGCAAGTGCTGCATGCTCTTCTGATTGTACGCTCAGGCAAATTTTAGATTCTAGGACTATGAAAATATTATCTTTCCATATGGAGACGTGTGGATCCAAGTCATAGCCTTCTAACACAACATCTAAATAAGCTGAGTTCTTTGATTTCATTACAAAGCATTTGCTCTAGGTGTTGAATAATTTTAAGCCTGTATCTTTTTAAACTTCAACTTTCTTTGTAAAATAATCTCCACATCCTGAGGTAGTATTTCAGTTTGTTACTTCTAACTTTTCTGTTTTGTTCATCTTAATATCTAGATGGCCTTAATTGTTTCATACTCCTTAAAAATGATACTGAGATATTGGTCCTCTCGTGAAACCCCTCAATCTTTTCCAGGATCTTTGCTTTTCAGGACACTATCTACCTTTGTATTGGTGTTTTCCACTTTCTTTATTCCTTGATGAATGTTGACTTTATCTGGATTGACTCAGATCAGATAATATAAACTGTATTTATCTGTCTTCCAGTTACTCAGCATTAAAGCCATTCCTCTAGTTTTCATTTCATCCTAGCTTTTTATCTCTAGACATCTTAGATTTTGACAGATAGATGAAAATAGTGAAGACTTTTGAGACTTAACATTGAGATTTGTGGAATTATTTTTTTCCAGTAAGGGTGTCTGAGGCTTTCTAGATCAGAGAGGTGTATCCAGCACAGTGTCCTGTCTCTGGCTGTGGCTGGGAGAGGATGCAAAGGGGAGACTTAATATAAAAATTAATTTTAGAAGAAAACAAAAAAAAGATGAATTTTTTTTTACTTCATTTAAATTGTAACCTCTTAATATTGAAATCGTATGTTTAAAAAAATCTGAATGCTCAATAAGTGAAACAAATTACAGAAACCTCAAGCATATCATATATTTGTTTGCTTTTATCAAGCTAGTATTAAGAATGAAATCAGGCATCAATTGTATTTCTATTCATTATTTCTTCTAATGTCAGATTAATGAGTCAAAGTTAGGTGGATCAACTTGCTTGTCTTTTCTATCAGAAGCTTCTCCAGCAATATTGTATAGATTGATACCACAGTTCATTCCTGAGATTATTTGATGAAAACTTGCTTAGATTCAATATGCTCAGTTCTCTGCTCATTACCACTGAATACTCTGGTTTTGATCATGATTCATTTTTTTGTGGAAACATGAAATCATGCTATGTATCTATTATAATTTAAGCATAGAATTTCTTTAGGGTTGTATTCAATGTCTCTTACCTTCACATGAATACTGAGTTGCCCATAGTAATGTAACAGCTTGTTCCACTCACAAATTAGAAGCTTGATGGAAATTTCTAAAAATAGGCTGTGCATTGCTTGTAAAATCTTGACTGAGACTTACAAAATTACCCAGGGTAGAAGATTTGACCTGCAGAATGTTCTATTGCAGGGAACTACACGTAAAAATAGTGGAATAATATCAATATAATTATTATATTATGTTCAGACTTACTGTCCTTCTCAGGAAAGAATACTTAATACTTGTTTTCTAAGCAGTAGAAGATACTTGGAAGATATTGGGAAACTGTGAACTGCAGAAGTGAAGGAACTCACTACACCATAATATTTACGATTTTCAGCATCACTAGAATATATTACAAAAGCTTAGTTTCCCAGAATTCAATTTGTGGCCTCAGTGATGTTTTCTCCCAAACTGAGGAAAAAAGAAGTATTTTGTTGAACTTTCTACATCATTCAGATACAGTTAGGCATTGAAAACTGGAAACAGTATTTTTGTTAATCTAAGTTATTGTATCTTGGAAATTCTGAGATGTGGTTGCCATCCAGGTCTTCGTTGACTGATCTAACTCTCCTGTGGCACAACAAGCTTTGGTAATGTTGGAACAGTTTTAATTGCTCTCTTACCAGTGTGGGTGTGCTACAGTGTTATGTTGTAGTTTTCAGAATTTATCTTTACTTCTGTAATTATCAGCTTGTTGCACCTGATAAATATTTAATGGGTTATGGCTGCATCCTAAGGCAGTTTTCAGTGCTATCTTGAAGCAAGAACATTCTTTTTCAGAGGAGAAAACAAAAACCCAAACAAAACCAACAACAAAATCCAAAACCAGACAGAATTTTATCTCACATGTTCTGGCAGTCTGAATTTCCCAAGTAATTGTATGATTTTTAAACAGAATATTTGTAAGACTTTATATTTGCTGGTCTTGAAGATGGAAATGTTTGTCAGCAGAATCTGTCTGAACTTCAGTATTTCAGTAGTAACAACATTAGCACTTGACCAGTACACTTGAGTACTCCCAATAATAAGAACATCTAGGACAGTTATAATTTCTGCATCTATCAAGCACAGTGGGTTGACTCACCAGTTACCAAATTGCAGTACACATTCCACTTCTCATTTCATCTCTGTTCAGGATTAAACTTTTTTGGATTTATGTGTGTCACGTTGCTGTCTCTATATGTCCATTAGCATTGTTTACCATCATCATTTCATCTACTTGGTGCTTTTTTAAAGACTGCCTATAATCATTCTTTTAGAAGAAACATGAAGAGCATCTGTACCTGCAATTAAACTTAGTTATCTAGCCTTTCCAGCTCATTTAAAATTAGATTTGTATTTCTTTTATTTGCTTCTTTTAATTCCATAGCTTCTGTATGGATTAATTTGTTTATATTTACTAATTAAATTATTTTTCAGGTTTGCTGTATGTAATTGAAACCCAGAAAGTTCTTGACCTCAAAATTAACCTCATGGCTTCATACATCATTGTTCCACAAAAAGGATTCTATGACCATACATCAAATTTACTACTTCTGGACCTTGGTAGTCTTAAGGTATGTATTTACCTAATGAAGTAAATTACTGAAAATCATAGTTCAGCTTTTCTGGGACTTCCAGTTTCTTAATTTGTATTTTGTGGTACTGGTTAAGTAAAAATTCCTCTTGTGGTTTCTTTATTAGGTACTTATTTTAAAATGCTTTCCAGTCAAGGCAGAAATTATTGAGCTCTTCTCAGTATATTATTTCAGCTCAAAAGAATTGTTAGAATATAATTCTCCCCTGGAATGAAACCACTGTTGATACTTTGAACTGTTATGTTGGAAAATGTCTAACAATGTTTTACCTCAGGATATAAAAGAGTAAACTTTTAAATTACATTATTAAATGGTCTTCTTATTTTTAATATTACTATTGTTATCAATTACCTTTTGGTCATTCAATTTACTTTAAAATGAGACAAGTAAACATTGGCAATTTATAAAATAACTTGGATAAAATTAGAGATATGTTTGAGGTGTTCCATACAAGGGAAAAGTAAAAAAGGTAGTTTGTATTTAAAATGATAATTTAGCACTATAAAATCATGTAAGAGACTGTTCCTGCATATTATCACTTGGGTTCTTTCGGGACAAATTATATTACTTGTACACAGGCAATTTAATTTTTTTTTTTTAACTGTACTCTGAGTAAAAGTGATTCTGCCACTTACTATCTTATTAGATTGCCTTATCCGTTTGTTTTTTTTTTTTTAATAAGAATTTGTTTCCAAGCTTAAAATCTAGCTCAAGTAAAGTAAGTTTCCTATATATCTGCCACAGACTGACTTTCTGAGCATGTGGGTTTCAGTTAGAATATGTCAGGTTCTTCAGAAAGTGGAATTAGTAGAAAACATTGCTGTGTAAATATTAAAAATAATTTGGATTTACACTTAATCACTAATAATTTTACCAGCTCTTCTGAATGCTGATCCTTAGTAGGAACTTTCTAGAGTTCAATAATCCATCTGTATATTGACTGAGTGCTTGAGACAAGCCTCCTAGATGTAACAGAGGGTGGGTAATAGAACAGTCCACCTCCACCATTCATAGGAAATTACCCTCAGAATAATATACAGAAGAACGTATTTTGACATCAGACTCCAGTAAATGTGTCTGAGATTTTTTTTTTCTTTTTCTGAAATGGGTGAGTAATTTTCATCGTGAATGTGACTTCTGGATTAGTTCCCATCCTTTAAGAAAAATTAGAAAACAAGATGAAAAGTTATATACCTCTCAGGATATGATTAATGATTTTTCATTCAGTTTGAGTGACATATGCTTAGGTGAGATGTAAGTCATCTGTTGAATGAGTATGTTTAATACAAACAAATAATCTCTTTCCCTCAGTTAGGTACTTGGATGATAGAACTTGTTTTATAGTTATGAACTTTTTCTTAACTATTATCTGGATCTGACTAAAACAGATATGGATCCAAAATTATTAAACATTTAAGGATGAGGACAAACATCTTTTATCAGAGGTGAATAGATGAGGGTGAACATACAAATGTGGAATACTAAAGACGTATGGGCATCCCAAAGCCCAGTCAAAGCGGTATTGATTGATGTTAAAGGAAGGACACTGAACATTGGTGATGAACAGACCCTTTTTCCCCTTTACTCTGACTAATATGTAACATGGTAATGCCACAACTAATTAAACAGGATTCAAAAATAAATTTCATGTTCCTGAAGTGATTAATGCAGTAATATTTTTATATATTAAAAAACAAAATAGTTATTCTGCTGAATAGGGTTTGAGACTTTATAATTTTGGGTACTATAATAATTTCCTCATAGAAGGAAATTATTCTATGCAAAATTTATTTATAGATTTTAAATAACTTTATTTTGTTTCTTTCCTTGAAGAAATAGAGTTAAGAATATTCTTAGGTTTTTTATTTGATATAGACTACACATTTTAGGTATCTCTTCTGCTGTGATATTTGTAAGACTGACCACTTATAATGAGGAATTTGAATTTATTCTTTTGTCATGGTAGGATCAAATATTTTTGGAACTAGTGCTCTGACTGTTTTTTAAATTGATTTATGCTTTTTTTTTGTGACTGTTTTTAAGATGAAAAGCAAAAGTCGTTCTGATTTATCAGAACTCAAAGTAGGACAAAGCACTATTGAAGATATAATGTCAAGAGCTTATGACAGTTTTGATATCCAGCTCAGCAGTATACAGTTACTGTACAGCAAAAATGGTAAGTATTAATGAAAGTAATGTCTCTCTAGATGAGTAAAAATAATATGGTGGTTGATGTACCATTATATTTTTAACTGAAGCAGTTCAGATTCTTTGGAACATACTTCTTTAAACTGCTGGTCTGAACTCAGTCCTATGAACATGTAACGAATTTCCAAAACATTAGGCCTTAGATTCCAACCTTAGCTTTTGCTAAATAGATGAACTTAAAATGAAACCCTTATTTTTGAAAACAAGTCATTTGATTTGTTACATGGTAAATGTAAGAGTGTAACTAATTTATTTATGGTATTTTCCTCTACCACGTTTTCCTTGCCTCCCTACAAATTTAAATCAGAATTCATGAGTTTGTTCATTGATTGTTGGTGAGGGTAAAGAAAGGATCAGAATCTCTTACTGAAGGAAGCTTTTACTAGTAGTTTGGAAACTAACAATGTAGAAACAGTCAGAACCAGGGAGTTTAAAGTATTTCATTCTTAACCCTGTGGTTCCAGAGGGGAATCCAGAGCCTAAACTCCCAGTACCATGCCTGTTAAGAACTGGGCATTCAGAAGTCTGTGGCATGGATGGGTCAGCTCTTTAGATGTGAGTGGTAGAAATTAAATTTTCTTGTATGTCTGAAGTTTCTGTCTTGTATAATATACCTGTATTGAAAGAGATTGTGTGGCCTGAATTTTTAGCAATATATACTAACTAATATCGAATGCTTTAATTCTGTGATATGTGTAACAAGAAGGAACCTCCTTCGAAGTTTAAAGCATAGGTTTTCTTGCTCTTCCAGATGAGAACTGGCAAGAGGCTCGGAAGCTGAAATATTCATCTCAACATATCTTGCAGCCTTTGGACGTGAAAGTGGAATTTAGCAGGGCTATGGTTGTTACAGATGCAAGAATGCCCAAGTGCGTGGTTTGTCCTCTTTTGAAATTTTGTGGTAAATGATTTTTGTAGGGAGGAAAAAAAAAGAAAATAGAAGATCTAATTATACTTGCTCTGTTTTACATTGGCCATGTGTGAATCTTGCAAGTAAAATACCTTTATCAAAACACATAGAGAATAAATCCAAGAAATTGACAGATACTGAAGACGTGATAGAATGTTATATTGTTATAAAATATGTACAGTATATTTAATGATTTTTAGTAAAGATATTAATACCTGTTCTAATTAGGTCTAATAGCTACATTTCAGTTCTCGTTGGAAATACTGAGTAGCAAAAATTCTGCGTTTACGAAGTCTCTTTATAAACATCACACAAATATTCTGGAAAATAATGTGCTGTCCACACTCCATCTCTTTCACTTACATTATTCATCTTGTCTGTTTACCTACTAGAGATCACTTCTCAGGGAAACAGCTCTTAATGCATTGGGTTTGAATGTAGGCTTATTTAGGAAAAAAAACATTATTATGGAAATTGTACTCAATCAAAATAAAATGTATGTTACTATTAATGATGAAACTTTGACATTAAAGGTCACTGAGTCAAAGTGGCAAAGATTAACTTTGCATGTATTTTGGAAAGCGCATCTTCATTACTGTCTGATAAGGACACTACTACTTGAAAAAATTACATGCAAGCCAGGACATTAATGCATTAAGAGGTGATTTGGTTTATTAAGTCATTAATAAGAATTATATTTTTAGGCTAAAACAAGCTAATGTATGCTTACTTCATTCTTAAGACTGTTGAAAATGCAGGTTTTACCTTGCTATTCCAGAAAATTAATGACATAAAAATAGACATAGGCTGTTGCAGAAAATTTAGTACAATCAGCAAAATCAAGAGGCAGTTTATGGAATAAAAGAAATACAAAGGATCTGAGATTTGCTTTGTCAGAAGAAAGCCCTAAAAATAATGTACCTCACCAGTGCTGTGTATTGTGAACACAGATCAATGATTGCATGATATAATGGTGCCACCTTCTGGAAAGCTGGGATGCCAGATGCTGAATTCTCATGCTTTACTTTACAAAATGTTGTGTTCTTTCCCTCCTTACTTTTTCTCTATTTGGTGAAGAAGGGGAGATAATTAGGGAAATACAGGTCACAGGAACCTGTTTTTTTGTCAAAAAGTCCAGGAAGGGAAAGTGACATTTCCTTTCTATGGTGATGTAACAAAATGTTCTAATGTAGGTTTGTAATCAGCATCTCTCCAAGTTATGCTAATATAACCTGGATTAAGGATTGTCTGCTCTAAATGAAAACACTCATTACAGTATTGTAGTATTACCTCTCTGTTTTAGCTACCACGGGCGGCTTCTTTTGACGGTTTGTGTCTAAACTGATTATGGGAAATTTTTCCTAATGAATATAATTTCTGTATTCCACATTCTTATACAGTCACTTACTTGACAGTAAGTAGTTTCTGCCTGTGTCTGGAAACTGGCAATTTTTTTCTCCATTGAGATAGCATTATTTCTTGGAGATCTGCTGCCATTTCTTTCTGAGTGCCTACACACTCTACAACTGTTAGGAATGCCACGAGCAGCAGTTTGGTGCTAGATACACATATACTACAGTGAGTTACTAGTCGTAACTAATACTTAACATTCACTAGGAGCAAGTAACCGTGTCAAATCTAAAATTTTGATACTGTGACTCAACAACAACTGAACTTGTCCATTTTCTAGCCGGTTCAGTCTCCAAATGCTTCTAGGACATATTCTGCAGATTGTATTATAGTACTTTAGAGTTATCTACTAATCTTGAAAGACTGGTACAGCAGCTTTTTACCTGATGGTGGTGATTTGACCTTTACTTTAAGGACTTGCTGCTCATCCTTGTTGCTTTGAGCTCTTTAAAAGTCTGAAAATCATGAACTTCTGTACAGTATATATCCTGTTAGGATCATATGATAAATTTTTACATTTGGTTATATGTTATCCAAATCAGTTAAAATCACAAATGTTCTATTTTCTGCTGGTCTCTAGCTTTGACTATTCAAATCCATCAATAGTATCAGTATCAATGTAGCTTCAAATACCAAACGTCTTATTGTCACTGCACAATCTTTTTGTTTTCAAGAGTTGTCAGTTAATGAGTATTTATGTACAAATATTTAGGCCCATGTGATCTTTAGATGGCATGGTGCACAAAAGATAAAAATTAACTGGTGTCTTTTGTGTCAGAAAAATCTTATAAACTGTAAATTTTAGTAATTATAGTTGAATAGGGTACGATGCACCACTATTGCTCACATCAGCTATAAATATATGAATGTATTTTTAGTATACATGTAGCTATTTATTCCAATTTTTGTAAACATACTTCACTTGGAACTGTGCTGTAGAACAGCATAGTTCTGTTGAGCAAAGTGAGTAGAAAAATGTTTGTTCTACAGCAAAAACTAGTACCAAAATCATTTTGTTTTCTGTAGTAGAACTTTATGAATGAGTCTCTTAGTTCTGAGAATACCTATTTTACTCCAAGGTATCTGAAAAACAGATAATTCAGTGTCTGTTTTTTTTTTGATTCTTTGATGTTTGTACTTCCTTGGGTGACCATTGGATCCAGTTGAATTCCCTGAGGTTTTGTTGTTAAAAATCAGTAATGAGATTGTCAGGACTATGGTTTTCTAACCTGTAGGTTGGTGGGTTTTTTTTTAATGTTTGTTTTATCCTGTGGTATGACTCCCCCATTTTCTCAAGGTGGTTTCTAGGAGTCTGTCATCAAGTTTTTGAAGATGTATGAAGCCAGTATGAAGATACTAATAGTAAAGGCATATTTCCATTTAATTGTATTAGTTTAAAAAAAAAAATCCAGTTTGAAGGAATGTGCTCATTTGCAGCTTTTAGAATGGCACCCTTAGCATTTCCTTCTACCTAAATATAACCAGTCTGAACTTGGAAGAAGTTTCTGCACAGATTTCCTTATCAATTGAAGTAGCTCCTCCATGCTTCAGTCTCTACAAATTGGGAATAATTTTATTCCACTTGCAGATGTTTTCTGAACATTAAAAGCTTTTGTTAAAAGAGCAGTGTAGTGAGCCTGGGATTATATTCAGTTGTTCGCCTTGTATATGCCAGGTACCTTGCTTGTAAGTGCAGGGGCTGTCTGCTGCACAAAAATTCATCAAAAATGTCTTAACAGTATACATGTGCTACTTTGTACTTGGCTTGCACAGGTATAAGGAACTTTTTTCCAGTTACTCTTTTAGTCTCAAAGTTAGCTGTGGGTAATTGAAAATGTTGGGATTTTTGTCCTCGTATTTTCTCTAGTGTATTATATGTTATGTTCCTTTGAAGACTGATCTGGAGTTAACAAAGCAAAACTGGGAGGAAACAGCAAGTCCCATTTCTTACACCCCATGTTAAGCATCTGCTGCTGCACGTTGCTGGAGACATTTGGCTTACTGAACAGACCTCTTTATTTGTTTTAGCTAGATGTTGTAATAAAAGCATAATAAAGTTATTGGAGCCAGTCTTCTGCTTGCTTCTGTTCTGCTCACTTCTGTGAGAAACTGTCAATGTCTGCATTTGAAGTGATTATACTTCTTTTTTTTGGCCAAAGACTACAAAGCATATTCAAACAGGCTTAAAATATGCTTTACTGCTTTCATTTTTAAAGACTGTTATCTCATTTATTAACTGTGCCATTTATTCCTTTTTTAAATACCCATACTACTGCTAGAATCATCTTATATATTTATAACTTCTAGGAAAGTTATCGTTATGTTATGGTTAGATGAGTGATTTTTCTGATCTGGAGGGTTTGTGTCTTTTTCAGAACAAAATTAATGTGAAGTTTGAATGAAATAGTTGTAAGATACCTTTTATTGTTTACAAAACAGGTTCAAATTGTCTGGACAGCTGCCTTTACTTTCTATCCAAATATCAGACCAGAAGCTGACAAGTATCTTGGAACTAATTGATAGCATTCCTAAACCAGAAAGTGCTCCTGCTACCAGTTCTCCAAAAATAACTGAGGTAAGGTTTTTAAAAAAATGTTTCATTAATAATTATCAGAAAAATGCTTCATTGCTATTAGCATTGCAGGTATGAAAGGAGCAGAAGAAAATGGACAGCAAGCATTTACTTCGTGCCTCTTGAAAAAAATTAGCTAATTCTATAAAACTACAGAAATTTTGCCTCTTAGTTTATTATGATATTTAACCAGTAATTATTAAATAGTTGACCAATGGTTGAATTTTAAAAAAACCTCCAAACTTTTACTACTTTGGAAATTACTTTGTAGTTCACATTAATCTGGGTTAACAAACATATTCACTTTAGTTGAGGATAAGTTTGATTGTACCTTCAAATTTATACATGGATCAAAGTGCTGCAGAGTTTGGGTCCAGCTATTTAGTATAGTGAAGAAAGGGTTGAAACCTTGGCTTTTAAAGTTGGAAATGTTATGTGAATCTTAGACAGGAGTTTGACTTTCAAAAACAAAACAAAAAATGTCCATTGTCTGTGGCAACTGATGGCTAAACAGTGCCTACCTAGCAAAAGCAGCAGCTATATTTCATCTGACTTCAGAGTTCTTCCCAGCTTTTCTTTATTGATTTATACACCCTGTATGAGTTGGCAGCAGTTCTGCCTTGCATTTCAAAGGTTTAGGAGTGTGGAGTCAGTTGTCTCCTTATCTCCCACCCCCCTTTCCTTAAGTAAAATTATTTGGGTCAGTGTTTTATGCATTCTTTAGGACAGAGGATTGCCATTTTCTTGTGATCATTCCTGGAAAGTATGTTTTACCTTTTGATATGAGCTGATTTTAACAAATCTAGGTAGTGAAATCCTAATTCTTAATTTTTAACAACACTCTAGAGTGCATGATCTGGCTATGTTTTATATATCTTTAAAGCAATCCATATTTGAACATATGTGAAATCTCAAGGTCAAAGACAAACATTTTCCTCTCATTTGTAAATGCTTCTGATTATCTGTCATTTAATCTTTTGTGTACTTGATTCTAAAGGAATAATGGTTATCTTTGGTGTGTTTTTGTTGACCTTTGTTTGTTTTTAAGATTACTTAATAATTATCTTTCCATCTTTATACAAAGTATTCTGCCCTGTTCCTGGTGTTCGTTGCTGCAGTTTTGATGGTGTTTTCTCTGGGTTATGTTAGCGTAATATTGAATAAATGTAAATGCACACAACTAGATATGCATACCTATTGAAAGTCTATATAGAGTGAAGATTGCTAACTTGCAACATGTAGTTCCTACCATCTCTTTAGTGGTTGTTAAAATTCTAGCTAGTTCTGACTTTCTCCTTCACTCTCCATATACTAATTGTATCCCCAGCCAAAAACTGCTCTAGTCTCTCTTGTTTTGTGCAATTAATTACAGAACGACTTTCTTCGAGAATAAGTGGTGGGAATTCAAGTTTATGTAAATAAAATGTGCATATATAAGATGATTATCTGGTAGTTTTTAACATTGCCTATACTTTAATTTTAGAATGCAACTACTACAACTAAAATATTGTAAGTGACTTTGTGCTTAATATTACCTGTACATTACTTGTGACGTACAAGACGAGGTGAGAAAAGACTGTTGAGCCAGTGTGAATGTATTTGCATTATATGCAGCATTGGTGTTAAAACTTAGGGTTAATCTGTCTACTCAAGCTTCTGTCTACTGCAGAACATGACAGATTCTAGCTGCTGATATTAAATTCAGTTAATTTGAGTCAACTTGCTGCTCTCACGGGGGCAGATATACTCCCACACCTTCATACTTGTAATTTAAATTCTTCTGAGCTTTGTTGCCATTACATCACTTTTGAACCAAAGAGTGTGTAAAATCCCTTTTTAGAGCTCCACATGTGAACTTTGGTCTTTACATTTTGAGTTAATGGAGTAGTTGTTCTTGGGCCGCAAAACCAGGAGACTCTTCAGAGCAAATCCTTTTGGGTTTTTTGCACACTGCACTTTCTTGTACTTTAGTCCACTTCACTGTGGAGAGCTTTATTTCTCATGGTTTGGTAGTGTGAAGTCAAGTAGTGCAGTTTCTTCTCCTTGTCTTCTTAGCATGTGAAAGTGTTACAGATGAGATGTTTTCACAGTTAAGACTCTTATGAGACTTGGTGTATCTGTTACTCATAGACATAGATATATTCAGTAAGGTCAAATCGTGTAGCCTGGAGACTGGGGAGAGAGACTATTGAAATGTGAAGAGCAAGATGAAAAATGGAGTCCCGGAAAAATGATCGAAGATGAATGTTTCTTTCTTGCCATAATACTTAGATTTCTGTAAGATACTGTGAGTTATTGTGTAATTAAGACTGGTCTTTGAAAGTAGCAGTAATGGGGAAAAGCAAAACAAAACAACAACAGATAAATTACTGTTGTGTTTGTACAGTCCACAGCCAAAGGCACTCAAGAAGCATGAGCACACAGATACCGCACACCTTTTCTTACTTGAGTACCCAGTGCAAGGCACATTGTAAATAATTCTCATCTGCTTGTTTCATGTGCATATATATACTAACTCAAACCTCTGATAGTACTTTCTGAGGCTTAATAGGAAATCTGGCTTTGGTGAATAAACTGTTTGGTTACCTTCACTAAGAGAATTTGATTCTGGCGTATATTATACCACATGGTGCAAGGATTTTTGTGTCCACTCTAGTGGCAAAATGGTGACAGTTCACACGTAGTTGTCACTACTCTGGGTTATGCATAACTACATCTCACAATTAAAGACTCTGCTAGCATCTCTTTTTATAGATACATGAAGAAATGAGGTTCAGCAAGGTCATGGGTCCAGCCCTCGAGTCACAGCAACCCCAGGCAGCGCTACAGGCTCGGGGAAGAGTGGCTGGAAAGCTGCCCGGCAGAGAGGGATCTGGGGGAGTTGATTGACAACTGGCTGAATATGAGCCAGCAGTGTGCCCAGGTAGCCAAAAAGGCCAACAGCATCCTGGCTTCTATCAGGAATAGTGTGGCCAGCAGGACTAGGGCAGTGGTTATCCCACTGTACTCGGCACTGGTGAGGCCCCACCTTCAGTCCCGTGTTCAGTTTTGGGCCCCTCACTACAAGAAAGACGTTGAGGTGCTGGAGAGAGTGCAGAGAAGGGCAATGAAGCTGATGAGGGACCTGGAGCACAAGTCTGGTGAGGAGCAGCTGAGGGAACTGGGGCTGTTTGTTTAGCCTGGAGAAAACAAGGCTGAGGGGAGACCTGATTGCTGTCTGCAACTACGTGAAAGGAGTTTGTAGTGGAGTGGGTGTCAATCTCTTTTCACAAGTAAGAACCGAGAAGACAAGAGGGAAATGGCCTCAAGTTGCACCAGGGGGGGTTTAGGTTGGATATTAGGAAAAAAAATATCTGCTAGAAGACTGGTGAAACATTGGAACAGGCTGCCCAGGGGAGTGATTGAGTCACCATCCCTGGAGTGGTTGAAAAGCCATGTAGATATGGCATTTCAGGACATAGTTTAGTGGTGGACTTCATAGTGTTACATTGATGGTTTGACTTGATCTTAAGGATCCTTCCCAACCTAAAGAATTCTGTGAAATTTAGAAACAATTCTACCTGCTGTAATGTTTTTTCTAGCTCTTTTTTTTCTTTTTTCCCCCACCTGTCACTGATATCTTGTGATTTTTATGAAGAACATCTAATTTGTTTCTGTTCTCTGAAGTTTCCATACTGTAGTTCTGTGAGGGATTAAGTATTATCTTTCCTGAGTTGTCATATGATGTCCTGTTTCTGTCTATCTTCTGCTGTGTGAAGCTGGGTGTTTGAACCTCGTTTCTGTCTACTGCTGTATTCTCTCTGTAGCTAGATGAATGCGCAGTACCTGCTGCTTTTATCTGATTTAGACCCCATTTCTCTCCATGGTTTTAACTTTAGTAATGGAAGTGTTTAATTGTAATGATTTGTTCTTAAAATAAGACCAATTTCCTTAAATTATAAGACTTCTGTGCAGCATATATGCATGTAGTAGCATGACCAATGAATTCAAACAAAACTGTTATGGTATCTCCTGTTTCAGGCTGCAATATCCCCTGTACTATCAGCACCACATTTATCACAAGGTGTATTTCCTGTTTTGGATCTTCATTCATTTGCTGAGTCAGGTAATACAATCTATTTTAAAGCCTGATTTCATGAACAGATCAAATCAAGTGTGACTTCATTGAATTAATTTGTTTCTCTTGGAGTAAGTGACAATTTGTGGCTTTGTTTCAAGTTCCAGATGTTAAGTAGTATTATATTCTGTGAAGCTTATTATAGTATCACTCTACAAAATATTGGTGTGTTTTCTCATAGCAATAAAATTCTGTATGCTTGTTCTTGCCATTGTGTTTCTGAAGGCAAAAATGTTTGCTTGGTAGGATAGCTTTATTTTTGCCTTTGCATATGCTACTACAAATCTGTGTTCCGAACATCTGAAGTAGATGTATGTCGTTTTTTGCTTCAGTATGTACTACTTCTCATACAGGATTTCTTCTCCTACTTAGCTGGATTTATTTGAATTACAAAATACTGAAACAATGACTATTAGAAACTACTGTGTTACAAAGAAATATCATTTTGACTTCTACAGGATCAAACAGAAGATTGGCTGTGGGGGAACTGGTCGTGTTTAATACTAAGTTGCTGTTCAAACAGCTTAGCTAGATTGTAACAATCTAGTAGTTAAATTTGAAAAATAATCAAATATATCAGTTTTATTTCAATGTCAGTCACCTTTGTCATGCCAAAACACTTAACTGGAGAAATAGAGAACAATACTTTTTCTCCTGTGTCAAGTTAGTGATACATATGGTTCGCAAACACTAATAAAATTATCAACAAAGTTAATTTTTGTCTACTTTATAATTCTAAATTCAGTGTATATACAGTATGTATAGAAATATGTACCTATGCATCATCTTCTATTTTTCGTATGAGTTCTTTGAAGTGTCCAAAGGTAGAGAGAAATTGTCTTTCAATTCTTAAAAATTAGGGTGATATGAGAGCAAATACTGGCAACAATTAATTTGAGAAAGTAATAACTAGATTTAGATTTAACAAGTCTGGTTTTTAATACATACTGTACATAGTTGTGCAGTTATTTTAAGTACTTTAAGTGATTCATGTTATTTTTCTGTCGTAGATCCCTCAGATTCAAGGGTTCTTTCAAGCCTTAGAATTTACCTCTTAATGCCATTTGTTCAGTCTTGTCAGAAGAGTGATGCTTCTTCCAAAGTTACTTTTGACTTCACTGTTTATGTTTTTTGGGTGAAGGAAAACAGCCTTCGATACTGCAATCTGTTTGTCGTGGTTATACTTCTGTAATAATATCCAGTGGATTAAAAGCTTGGTAGTTCTTAGGGGTCTCTCCTGAAATGGGAGATCTGTAGCATGAGATAAAAAGTTGTGCCAATGATAGTGAGGCAAAGACTTATGTATGGTCAGCAGCATCTGGAGCAGCAGAACAGTTATTAAGCCATTAGTACATGCTGAAGGCATGATGAGCCATGGTCTGTGCTGTCTTTTGCACAGCTAACAGTGAGAGGACACCGCTGAAGGAGTTAGTTGACGAAAACTGCTTTATCATGATGTGATAGGTCTGGTGAAAAGTTGTGGAGCCAGGAATGGAGAAAATAATAGAAACAGACTTTGTTGGTTGCCAGTTATCAGCTATATAATCTTCCTGTACTTGTATATTTAAGTTTTTATAGATGTAGACAGAAAAAATTGTAGGTCACAGTACTGCAAAATCTTGGCTGTCTAAAATGTATATGTAATGTTGTGAATTAATCCCTAGAATCAGAAGAGGAATTTTATGATGCTCTAAGCAGTCCTGTGGAAGACATGCCATTTTTTGAAGCCCCATCTGGTTCCCTCAAGCGAGCTACCAGTATAAGGCGAAAAAAACTAGTCAAACAAGAATCTTTGAAAAATATGACAGAATTCCAGCTGAGGTTTGAGGTAGCTGAGGTAAGGTTTTTGTGGTTTTGTGGGTGTGGGGTTTTTTTATTATTATTTTTATGAACCACATCTGAACTATATTTTCCCTGTTTGTTCTGTTCATGAATGCATGCCTGTGAAAGTATTGATTCCCTATTTCTTGTTGAAACTATTCTGTAGAGTTTAGAGGGTTTTTTTTCCAAGTGATAATTATGTTCTGCATCCTTGTTGCCACTGAAATGCTTTGATATATCCACTTTATTTCCCAACACATTTTGTCACTGAATTTCCTCTACCTGACTATCACTCAAAAATCACACTATTTATTTGTTTTGGCTTAAGATGTAGCTTTTTACTTTTTTATTTCCAAATACTGCTGTGGTCACTGGGAAAAATTCATTGATCAGCTTGTATGTTAAACATTTTGTAACAAGCACCGTTTTTTTCTGCTCCAGTTTTTCCCAGACACTGTTGATATCTGGTTCACTGTGAGTTGTTTTATGTGTTACTCTTGCGGTTTCAGACTTGGGGAAAAAGAGAGTATTTTTCCCAGAGGCAAGACACTGTTTCTAACAGCTTCAGCTGGTCTAGTAAAAGAAGTGGCCTCTTACCACCATCATTACATTATCATTAGACTGTCATGGCTATGACAGTGTTATTGGTGTTACTCATTGTATAGCTTTACAAATAAACCGTACAAATTGAGTTAACTTCACAGATTCTCTTTTAGGGTAGGGCTTACATGATGGTTCAGCACATCATAACTAGCTTGCATCATATCTTATTATCTACCAAATGTTACAGAAAATAGATAAATAAAATTGCAATGTACTGTTTTTTGTGTGATAAGACTGTTTATGAACTAGTCTAAAGATAGATGCTGTATTTTACATGATTCTCTAGTGGAAACTACCTTAAAATCTCTAAGAAAAAAGTACAATCAAGAATCTCTTATCACCTTCTCTCTTATTGTTGGCTTTGTAGTTTAAAATAACCAACTGCGTTTTCCTTTTCCCTATTTGTAGAGAGCATTTAGTGGAAGGGAAGAGTGCATGTCTTGGTTTTGCATTGGTTGTGCAAAACAGATGAAAACAGCTCTGCTACGTGTATATTTAACAATGTCTTAGTCATGCATGGGTGAAAACGTAGGAAATCCTGTCACCTGATATTCAGTCTGGGAATCTAACTCTTACCAGGAGAGTTCAAAGAAATTCTAGCAAAAGGAGTAAATTCTTTATGCTGACTAAAAATCCAGTTTTAACTGGGTTGGACATTACTAAATGTTTTACAGAGTTGTTTGTTTGTTTGTTTGTTTGTTTGTTTGTTTGTTTTTTAAATCCGTTTAAGTGTAGCTTTGGTATTACATGTGTGAATGTTTGACATTTTTGTTAAAATAGCAAATAGCAGCAGCCAGTATTCTAGCAATTTTGCTTGATGAACTGTTTATTTTTTCTAGGGCATTTGCTGTCTGAAGTTAAATGATCAATAAACATGAAACAATAAAAATGTATATAAATATATGACCCTATATAATAAACTAAAAGGGTAATCACCTACCTTTTTTTTTTTTTTTTCTTCTGGTTGTTTTGGTCTTTTTTAGGTGTTAATTAAATTATGCCGTCTTACTGGTAATACTGAGACACCTGTGC
Organism: Patagioenas fasciata; assembly: GCF_037038585.1. NCBI lineage: Eukaryota > Metazoa > Chordata > Aves > Columbiformes > Columbidae > Patagioenas > Patagioenas fasciata. Next base: position 27,901,821 of record NC_092560.1, read on the forward strand.
TGCAGCTTGATATTGTAGGGTTAGGCACTGAACTTAAGTTAAGAACATTTGACATGACTGCAAATGCTTTCCTTCGTGAAGTTTGTCTGCTGTGCCCAGAGTATATGGGTAGGTATATATAGTCTGTTCAAAAAATTATTCACAAATAGCACTGTGAATTTGTCTGCAGAAAACCTGTAGGGCTCTCTTTTGTCAGCTGAGTAAGATTTGCTCTGCACATTAAACATTGGGCTGAGTGGGAAGGGAAAAATAATTCAGGAGCTTGTTCTCTTAGTAATGCTTTGGTAAGTATGTTCTGGTTCTGATGATTTTAGTAGAGACATCTAACTATTTTAGGTCTGCAGAAGAGGTTTAGTGATTAAATAGTAATGACAGCTAGTAGCCCAGTTTGTAGTCTGTAAAGGATTAAGAAAATTGTAGAAAATGTGTCAATTTTTTTCTTTTAAAAATATAATTTTTTTTTTTTAAAGATGATAATGACAAGCCAGTTTACATCATTACTACTTTGGATAATGTAGAAGATGATCTTCTTACTCTAGAGTACATAAAGGTGAGCAAAGAGCAGACTTTGCTTTTGAATTGTAAACCAGTCATGAAAAGTACAATATTATTGAGCAATTGTTGAAGGTTTTTCCTTACTTATTCATTCTTTAACCTATTGAGTGTCATGTGTAAAGTCTGTGTGCTTGCTAAACAGATTAACTTGTACAACTTCAATTATAGTGATTTTTGTAAAAAAAAAAATTCTAATGAAATTTGCAAACTTTTCCTCATTTGTTTTTTGTTTTATGTGCATTTTTGGTGGAATAGGCTGACATTAATGGACCGGAACTGAAGACTGCCTACCAGAATATTATACAAAAAATAAAGGTACGATAGCTGTCTTTTTTAACATAATTTTCTCATTGTGGGAAGAGAGGCATATTGGATAAACATAATCTGTTCTTTTAGGTGAACTTTTCATCTCTAGATGTTCATTTGCATACTGAAGCTCTGCTGAATACTATAAACTATCTGAATAATCTTCTACCCAAACAAGAAACTAAAGTTACAGAAGAACCGGTCCATGAAAAAATAGAGGAGAAGAAGGATGTTCTTAAGAAATTAAGTAAGTTGCTTTATTCGTTGTTTGTTTCTGTGTTTGGGTGTTTTTTTCCCCTCTTTTCGTTCCTCTCTAATTATTTAAGCAAGGAAGAAAACAGATGCATTTTCAATTTTTGTAAGCCTATCAATGGCTTTTCAAATTAGTCATTTTGTTTAGGTTATATTTATTTATCCACTTCACAGCCTTTTTAAATTTCAGTGATGATGTTAGCCATCAGAGTACTATGGAGTAGCAAGGATATACTCTTATTCACTGGCTGGAAGTGTGTAGGAGTAACTGTATAATTAATAATGCATGGTAGATGCTATAGATGCTGCAGCTGTTGACATTTCCTGAGATAGAAATACTAAACATGTTATGTGTTCAGGTAGTTCTGATAATCTGTGCTGAATGATAGTTTACTGGCAGTGATTATGCTCCTAGTGGTGTTCTCATATATAATGAGAAAAGTATTTTTGCATTACAGCATTTTTGCAGAAAAGGTGTTTGTAAAAAGAAAGGAAATAAAAAACTTAATGGGTTAGAAAATTTAGCATGCAGGTGAAAACCTTCTGTGGTAAGTGTATTAAATATATTCTAGGCACTTTTGTGCTTTCTAAATAATAGCATAATTACACTTTTTTTCTCCAACTCTTCAGTGGAGTGACTTGGCACGCTATCTTCCCATCATCAACTAATTTTGTTGGTTTAACCTTGCAACCTGCAAACAGGTACTCTGTAGGCAATTTATTGATCTGTAGACATTGGCTGTAGAGATTAGGACAAAATACACACTGCTGCATTTCGTAAGCTCCAGGACAGTTTTGGTTACTAGTCATCTATTGATTTGCTGAATGTCTAAATTCTGTTTGGCACCAGTTTTGTAGGAATAATTTTTTGGGATTACTGCTTTAGGTTTGTGGACTGTCATGTCAATGTGGATTTACCTTGAAGTGTAATAAAGAGGATGTCCTTGCATGCTGGAAGATGACTTGAGCATTTTAAATCTTTTGTTAACAAGAAGCTGGTAATAGTATTGATTAATTTAAATTGCTGTGTTTTAGGGACATATAAGTAGAATATGAATTCCTGCAATTTGAGAGAAATCTGGTGAGCCTGCTCATGTTTATCAAAGGTACCTGGTACTCTGTAGGTGTCTGGCTTCTATGTATGAATTTAGGATTTCTAGCTTTCCTTACTCTGCAAAAACATTAGCACTATTGCATCTTGAAAGGGGTGTAGGCCAGTAAATTATCCAATAATTTGATCTGAAGGAATTATGCTGCTCTTACGAGGTTAATCTCATATCTTTCCATGTGCAGTTTTCTGACGTATTAGTCAAGACATACCTTTGCTGTATATTCAAGGCACTGAGTGTATAAAAAAAAAAAATGCAAACCAGAAATATCAATGTTTGTAAGTCTAGTGTATACTGATGCAGTGATTAATTCATGATGTTGCTGAGGGTTGATGATTTTAGTATGGGAGGCAGGTGAACTAGTAGCCTGATTGTGCTTTTTGAATAAGAATTTGAGACAGAAATGGTACTAGTATGAGGGGAAAAAAAATTGAGCTTTTGGGTGCACAGTTCTTCTTGGGATTTGAGTGTTTATTTCCTATATGTACTTAAATGAAATCAGTTACTTTAATTTTTAAGCATTGTGAAAGGGAAGGTTATTATCATGTCTGGAGCCAAACAGGTTATTGACAAAATGAAAGAAAATAAAGTTTGTAGCCTCTTTTTTTGCAGGGGAGATGGAGGAAGATGAAAGAGAATATTTGCCCTAAGAATGGTGAGAGGTCAGGTAGGATGAGATGTGGGAAGAGTATTAGTATGTCACAGAACCATTGTCTTTCAGCTGATGATTTTTTATTATTCTATCAGATTACTAAGTAGTTTAGTTCCTCATGTTATTATTTGAAAGTATTTTGTAGGTCTCCATTGCATAATAGAACTGAAAAGTAAAAGGTGGAATAATTGCTCTGGGAAATAATTCTTCAATTTAAGTGTATTTTTTAAAATTATATTTTCTGCATAATATCGTTTTCATTACAGAATCACGGAATGGTTGGGGTTGGACTGGACCTCTGGAGACCATCTAGTTCAACCCACCTGCTAAAGCAGGTGTATCTAGGGTAGATTGCACAGTAATGTGCTCAGGCGGGTCTTGCATGTCTCCGTGTTCAGATGGAATCTCCTTTGCTTCAGTCCGTGCCTGTTGCCCCTCATCCTGTCATTGGGCACCACTGAAAGGAGTCTGGTTCCATCCTCTTGACACCCACCCTTGAGATATTTATAAACATTGGTGAGATCCCCTCTCAGCCTTCCCTTCTCCAGGCTGAACAGACCCAGCTCTCTGTCTCTCCTCGTAAGAAAGGTGCTCCAGGCCTCTAATCATCTTTGTATCTCTCTGCTGTGCTTCCTCCAGTAGTTCCTTGTCTTTCTTAAACTAGGGAGCCCAGAACTGTACACGGTACTCCAGATCGGGTCTCACCAGGACAGAGTAGAAGGGGAGGATAACCTCCCTGAACCTGCTGGTCACACTCTCTTTAATGCACCCCAGGATACCATTGGCCTTCTTGGCCACAAGGGCACATTGTTGACTCATGGTCAACCTGTTGTCCACCAGAACTCTCAAGTCCTTCTCTGGAGTGCTGCTTCCCTGCAGGTCCACCCCTAACCTGTACTGGTGCCTGGGGTTGATCCTCCCCAGGTGCAGGACCCTGTACTCCCCTTATTAAACTTCATTAGGTTCTTCTCTGTCCAGTCCTCCAGCCTGTCCAGGTCTCACTGAATGGCAGCACAGCCTTCTGGTGTGTCAGCCCTTCCTCCCAGTTTGGTATCATCAGCAAACTTGCTGGGAGTGCACTTGGTCTCTTCATCCAGGTAATTGATGCACAGGTTGAATAGCACTGGACCTAATACTGACCCCTGGGGAACCCCACAAACTACAGGCTTCCAAACAGACTTTGCACTGTTGGTCACAACCCTCTGCACTCTGCCATCCAGCCAGCTCATGGTCCATCTCACCATGCAATCATTTGTTCTCATGACCATTCATGGTAGTTGTTTGGTTTCAGTTATACAGGGACATGCTTCAACACCAGATGAAATACCATTTGTGTACCTGTGATTGTGAACTTAAAGGGCTCTGTTCTGTGGCTCACTGAGAGTTGTGGACAAGATTCACCACTTCTCTAGTTTTGAACTGTTTTGCTATGGAGGCAAACACTAAAGTATTTGGTATCTTAGCATTCTTGGAAGCAGAGGATTAAATACGTTTCTTATGTATTAATATGTGACAATTCAGACTTTATACAGCTGAAAAGCTTTCATAGGTGATTCTCCTCCCTTCTTTTCCCCCACTCTTGTACAACTGTTCAAACTAAACTTTTGACTGAGGATAGTTATTGGTTCATTTACCATGATGTGTCTTCTGTTAGCGACATACAATAAAACTGTATGACTGAAGCTGGTGTATTTATGGAACCATAGCTTGATTATGAGGGTTGAGAAAGCCTTAACATACACACAATACTTAGAGGTAGTCTCTCATCTGAAAAGCTAAACTATGAAAAAATTGTTTCAATGTTTATTTATTTTAATCTTGCTACTTTTAGCTTTGTGTATAGGTTACCTATAAGAATTTACCCCTTAGGACTCAAAGACCCTGAATACAAGATATGATACTTCCCTTTGTCATTTGAAGTAGCACATAGCATTATTTCATATTTGACTTACAGAAAAAAATTGACTAAGTTACTGGTGACTTCTATATTTAGCACTGTCCCTGTATGGCATCAGTAATGTCTACTCTAAATGAACAGAAGTTGTTTCTGTTAATATGAACACTATTTTATTCAGTTTTAGGAAAACCAAAAATAGACTAAATATTTGGACACCTCTGTTCTGAAAGGCACTCTATTTGTGCTTATATCTTTTCTAAGTCTTAAGATTGCTATCGAGGGTTTAGATTGCAGGGTGACAATAAAACCCTGGCAGATGTATTGTTAACCTCCTCTTCCCTGCCCTCTTCCGCCTTTTGCCCCTCCCTCTCCCCCCTTCCCACAAAGGACAGGTGATTGGGAGGGAAAGAAGGACAGAGAGAAGAGAGTTGGAAAAAATTAAAGATGTTTTACTAATGCTACTAATAAGAATAGAGAAAATAATACAAAATATACAAAACCAATCTTGAAAGTCTCAGCAACTGCAGAGCCGGCACCCAAAGTCCTGGATTGGACTCTGCAGCCAACCGGAGCTGGATTCAGTCTGTCACTAAGCCTCAGTTCGCAAGGACGACCAGCAAGGTCCTCTCCTAATGTCGACCATAAGGGAAAAGGGACGAGATCCTTGTGATCTCCCACTTTTATATGAAGTATTCACGTGAATGGAATATTATACACAGTTGGTCAGTTTCTTGGTCACCTGTTTCTCGTTGCCCCTCTTGTGGGATATCCATCCATGCTTATCAAGAAGTTTGCATTCCATTGCTAGGTTTACCAAAACATGTATCTGGTTTTCCAGGAAAATGCAGCTAATATGAAGGCTTTAGCTGACAGGCAAAATTCACTAAAAGAGAAATTTGTTTTTTTAACAAAACCAGGACAGTTGCCCATACTAATTTTGAATTGTCACATCTCTTCAGCATCTAGTTATATGAATGGTGATTTCACATTTAAAACCTAGATTTAGAAAATATAGGTTACGGAGATTTGTTAAAAAGTCACCTGTCATATGTAAACAAGACTGTCGATTGCAGATGACTAACCAACAGACCACATAGAGTGGTGTTTTAATGTAGCTGTCACATTACCAGTATTTGAGATAAGCTGCTTAGTCCTGAATATGGTATCTCTAATTTTGCATTGTGCTGTGTAGATGTCTATTAAATGTATTTCTTGCAGTTAATTAAATACTGATGTTGATTACCACAGTTTATGAAGCACATGAGGATTCCTACATATGTACAACCCTGTATATACAATTCTTTTGTGTATTACTTGCTAGTATGAGTGCAGTGAATTTTGCAGTGCTGCAAGCTTGACACAAACTAGGCTTTGGGGAAGTGATACCAAAGTATTACATCTCCTCCTCGAAGAACTCTAATTTTTATTATTTTGTATCTCCGACAGCATCAAAAAAATCGAAGTATGAAGACGTTATCGATCTCAATATCTGTGCAGATTTATCAGGCTTACGTATCTTTATTAGAGAGAAAAAACACAGAATAGCTGAAATTCACATTGAAGGTAGGAACAAAACTTTAATCAGAAATTCACAAACTTTGAAACTGAAACAGTCTCCAGATTTTGGTGTTGTTTTTTGTTTTTGTTTTTGTTTTTAAAGGTCTGGATAGCCAAGTGATTATGAAGAAAGCAGCAACAGACGTGACTGCAAAGTTAAAGAACATCATTATTGTGGATTCTGATGAGACGGCGTTGTATAAAAAGGTGTGCATTGATTGAACTTTCTTTCTGGACTCAACTCTTTAACTGTGATTTTTATTTTTTTAAGTAATGTTTTATGTATTTCCTGAGAGCATTATTCTCTATAGGCAGACTGATTTTGCCCCCACAGCTGGTGGTTCGTATGCTGACATTGGTTTTGTGCAACTGTGATGCCCAGCTGCTCATTACACTCCTTATTTTGTCCTTTGATGGACAGAATTATTCAACCTGAGATTCCACTGAATATTTTCTGATATTTCAAAGGTTTTGTTTGTTTATTTATTGTTGAACTATTTGAAGTAAAAATGTCTTAAAAGTGTGAGGTACTACATTTTATTTTGGAATTCAGTTTCTCAAACATAAGTTTTTACAGTAGAGATACTATATATTTTTTTTCTTCTTAAGGCTCTTTACATCACAGGAAAAGAAGTCTTCAACTTCAGAATGGTATCGTATGTGAATGCTACAGATGGCATTGCATATACAAATATGGATGTTGTTGACAATCGTATTTACCTAACTGTTGGATGTATTCAAGTAGTTTTTGTCAACAAGTTTGTTTCATCTATTCTGGTAAGTCAAATTTCCTAGCTATTGTTCCTTACCATTCAAATAACACTGTCAGAGCTAGAAAAGGATAAAGCATTCCGTATGGAGTGGTGCTCGTTTGTATAAGAAGTCATATATAGTATTGTAAAAACTTCACTGGGGTTGGTGGTTGGGCTATTTACTTTTCTTCTCCATATTTGCTATTGTGGAGTGAGTTGCTAAGCAACAATATTTGCTGTTATTTTTAATAATTTTTTTCTTTAAATAACCTATGGCAGCTTTCAGCTTTCTTTGTTTATAACACAGCGATATAAGTAAAAAACCATGAAAATGAATGCCTCTATGGTAAATTCTGCTAAGTAAATTTATGTTTTACTCTCCATATGAGTCAAGAAAGTGTAATATATACAAGTCATGTTACAAGGTCATTGCTGTTACCATCTGATTTGCCAAATATTTAGTATGGAAATTTGTTATTATATAAATACTTATTATATATGTGCTTACTGTGTCATATTTTGGGGGGAGATTATCCTATTAAAGATTTCAGAAAAAGTGCATAGCAAAAGTACTATCTCAGAATGGTTTGCTATTTAAAAAACTATGATTTGTAATATGTTTGAAGTATTGTCATAATTTTTTTTCCTAGGCCTTTATAAATAACTTTCAAGCTGCCAAGGAAGCTCTTACTGAGGCAACTGTTCAAGCAGCAGAGAAAGCAGCTACAGGTGTAAAAGAGCTAGCGGAGCGTAGTTCCCGTTTGGCTCTAGATATCAATATTAAAGCACCTGTTGTGATAGTTCCACAGTCAGCAATGTCTGCAAATGTCCTGGTGGCTGATCTTGGTCTAATCACTGTGAAGAACCAGTTCTTTATCGCTAAAACAAAAACACGGTATAATCTCCCACCTGTTGTTGACTCTATGACAGTGAAATTGAGTGAACTGAAGTTATACAGGTAATGTACTGTCAAGATTTTGTTTACATTAATGTAATCTTTTTGGTATACTTTAGTTGGAGAGCTTTGAGATATTGTTATCAAAATAATTCCTTAAAGTTTGGTGGTTGGTGGATAAACTATCTTGAAATACAACAACAAATGGATAAATACTTTGTGAAATCAATTAAATTTTGTGGCTTAGGAGAAATAGCAATTGCACATCTTTTAATAGAAGTAAATTTCTGTCTAAGGAATATTTTGTAAAATAGTAGACACACATGATAGTTATACTTTGGGGCAGGTTATACTGATTTGTAAATGGCTGTTTTGATGGGCTTTTCAAACTATACATGGCAAAAAAGATATCAAGACAGCCATAAAGAAGTGCTTGAAAATGGGCAGGGAATTGGAAGATGGAAGGAGAGGGGATTTTCAAACACAGTTGAAGAGGACTGAACAAAGAAGGAATTGCCCTCAGTGGCGAGCAGGGAAGAGGTCTTACCTTGCAAGAAGTTAGAATGTTCCGTGCCTGGTATGTGCCTGATGTGTCTCGTCCCTGCGAAGAAAAGATGTCTAGTTGGTGGAGTAAGGCTTTAACAAGAGTAGTAAGAAAACTGTTTTACATTACTCTTCCAAAGCGTGAGGAAAATACAGAAATATGTTAGAATGTGTAAGTGAAGTACGTCAAGCTGTGAGTACTTTGTTTCTATTCACAGGTCATGCTATGAGCAGGGTTCATTGCAAACTGAAGTACAGTTGTTGCAGCCAGTCAATCTGGAAGTAGCTGTTAAACGGAATTTAGCTGCTGCATGGTATAATGAAGTTCCTGATATTGAAATATCTGGCCGACTCAAGCCTATGAACGTAAGCACTAATTTCTTAAAGCAGCTGTTAAAGTACCAGTGGAAAAATGGATTCATTTTTCTGTCCATAAGAGTCTAAGTTCCTTAGTTACGGTATTGTTTGTTTCAAGAACTATAGGTAGAGCTGATTTTGTTTTTCCATAGGGGAAAAGGAAGTGAGAGGCTTTCTGTTCTAATTTTAGCTCTTTTTTTCATCTATGATTCTGCAGGCAGACTTTGTACTATATATCACTGTTGCTGGTTAGAAATGGGTGTGCTGTTTTAGCCTTCTTTTACCTGTTGGTTAGTATCTTTCAAAAAGAGATTGGAAAAATTGGGTCTTGTTGGTCTCTTCATTCATTGGCAGTGCAATCACCTGCTGAGTTCCTACCCCTGACAAGCTTGAGTGTGAGTTAGTACGCATCCTCATTTAAATTTAGGATAAAAAAATATAAAGCTTGTCAGCTGTATGAGGGAAACTAATTTGCTAAATTTTAAGATAGAACTAGTAACCATTACTGTAAGGTACCTTGTGACTTAATGTGGATAACAATTTTGTGTGACTGTAAGCCCAACTATATGTGTATGTCTTCAAATACTCAGTTTCTAAATTGTAGCTTTGTAAAGAAAGTTGGTAGACAAAACCGAAATAATGTGTGAATGACTTCTGATTTCTAGAAGTTACTGTAAGGAGTAGTGTGGACTTGAGAAAAATACTTTACTTGGTTCTTTAGTCTCCTAAACAGAGACTCAGATGCGATTAATTCGGTTTATCTGTTTAGTTGTATACTTAGATTTTAGCTACTGAAAGATTTATGAACTGAGTTGTCCTGAGTTTAATAACAATCTTTTTTTAAAGTTAATTCTCAGTCAGGAAGACATTACCACAATATTGAGGACACTAAATGAAAATATAGGTGAAAGCTCTGACTCATCAACATCTTTACCAGAGCCAAAAGATACGACTAGCCATTGTAGTGATGTGCACAGCACTTCACAGCACTCTGCAGGTAATGTTTTCTAAAATGATGTGTGATCTACCATTTGTAGGTATTACTGTGAATTTATTTCTGTTGGAATTACCTTTGTGAAAGGATGCCAGGTTCAGTTGTTTTTAACAGCATGCCTCTAATATCTTGACATTTGACCTGTAGCCAATGGTAATGATAATTAATAGGAGCAACTGGGCCACTGTGATGAGTTTTCTAGTATGTTGTGCTTTAATGTGAGGACTATCTTGTTCTTCTGGCAAAAATGCAGAGAGCACCTAAAAGTCTGTCAGCTGTATTTGGTAACATCCCAACTTTGGAAAGTTGCTATGTTACTCTTTCTCCTGTGTATGCTGGTTCTGTTGCTGTTCAGTTTTAGAACTGTTTGTCTTGTCATAATGATGGCATCCCTAAAAGTTGTTCCTATTAAGTAGGGCATCGTTGCCCCTTAAACTGTTCAGCACACGCACAAAAAAAGCAAGTAAGCTTAAGAAAATAATATTTTGTTGAACTTTTCTGTTAAATGTGAAAAATAGCAAAAATGTAGCAAGATGAACAAATGTGAATGAAAGCAAACTTGTATTCTTTTCAACATTTTTGCATACAGTACCATATAACATTAAGGGAAGTTGTACATTTATGTCTTAAAGATGGTAAAAGGTGCACATAGAATATACAAGCAGAGAATTTTATTTTCTCGAGTATTGTGTGATTTTGCCAAAAATAATTACAGAGAGCATGACAGACATATCTTAAGTATGAATGGATTTAGGAATATAGGAAAAGAGAAGTTATTGTCTTTATAGTTGTTAGTGAGGATGTCGGTTTTCAATTGTGGTGTTGCTTTGTTTGGGAGAGGGAGGGGTTTGGTCGATTTGGGGTTTTTTTTGTTTGTTTGGTCTTGTATTTATTTTCTTATTTGTAGTCAGGTAATTTTCTTTAATACAATGCTTTTCTAATTTCTGAAAGGTGTAACTGTTGTGACATCAGCTGTGGTGGAAATGCATTCACCTATGAAAATAAAAACAACACTAAAACTGGACTTCATATTCGACTCTCTGACTTTAGTGTTGTATAGTCCAAATTCAAAAGAGGTAAATATGATTTTGATTACAAAGAGAAAGAAACAACTTTAAGATTGCCTATGGTCCTAGAAATTCTGAACAGGAATGGTTTAATTTATGAGCAGAGAAAGTGATTTCTAGCAATATTAACAAACATCATGATGAACAGCTATTTTAAATAATCACGTGACAGATACTACAGAAAGGAGAATAACCGGTGGTAGCACATAATACATAGCATCTTCTGTGGTCTGACTAAAAATTAGCTGAAAACTTATTTCAGTTTAAGATAGTTTGTGAAGAAAAAAATGCAACGTATTCTTTAATTACATATGCATGTGTGGACACACACACATATAAACAAAATTGTAGAGAGATATTTTTAATTTATATTACAGTATGAATGTGTTTTATTCTTCTTGGGTTTTACTTACAAAACTTGTCCGCAAATTTCTGACTAAAAGTTTGGTAATATTTTATTGTTAATAAGAAAACTTAATTTCTTGTTTGGCATCTTTGCATATACTATGTATTTTTAAAGTGCAAACAAACCAAAGTTGCATTTGGCAGTTCTGCCTTCTTTGAAATATTATCTCACTTTCAGTTATGCAAGCTGGTAGGTGGGTAAAGCTTTGCTTTTTTCAGTTTCCTCTTTATGTTTTTGATTTTTGATATATTCTTATTATTATTAATCTTACCAGTTAGAATAAAGCTGTATATCACACCTGTGTGTTGTTTCCATTACCTGCAACCAAGTCTACAAACATATTTTCATTTGATTTAAACAGGTTACAAATTTGGATCAGAGAGATGACCTTTTGAAGCTTGCAGAGTTTAAGTTAGTTTTGATGTCAGCTGCTGTCAAAATGTTATCAGATGGTTCAATGAATGCTTCAGTCAAGCTAGCGAACTGTACATTAGATGATACAAGACAGTCAATCCAGAAGGCTACGCCACGGTCTGTATTTTGACATAAATTACTGTTTATTGGAGTTTGACAAAGAGTTCCTAATGTTTCCATTTTTATTTTCTGTTAAAACTGCACTTGTTCTGCTGTCAGTGGTTCTTAAAGTACATGTTACTGTAGGCTTATATGATGTATATTACTTTAGGCTTTTTTTCCACATGTTGTTTATGAGACCAGTATACATGCTAGAAACAAACTTTAAATATAAAATACAACAGACTTTAAATACGTAATTATTAAATGCAATAGAAACAAATGCAAATAGAAACACTTTCAGTTTTAGGAAGCCGTTGGCTAAGGAAGACGTGTTACTCATGAAGAGTAACAAACTTCAGTAAAGCATAATAGTTTTGATATGTCAACAAAGAATTGTGATGGTTTGACTTGTTAAAATTATGAACACCTTTTGATGCCAATATATGGGAATTCAGTTAGTTTTGAAGTTTATAGAATGTTAGTGTTTTTATCAGTCATGTTTTAAAATTTTTGGTGTTAATTTTGAATTCACTGTTGTTAATGTATTGCAGCTAGAGTGGGAATCTTGAGTATTTACAGTATTCCTGGATGCTTTTTAATTGTTTCATTAAATGCTGTCTGAATGGTCTTTCAGGATGGTGGACATGAAACATGGATTTGAAAAGAAAGTTATGATGGATATAAGCTATAAGCAGGGGAGAGATGGCACTGTTCTTGATGTGATTGTTCAAGAGATATACCTTTGTGCAAGCATGGAGTTTCTACTTACTGTTGCAGATATATTCCTAAAGGCTAGTGCAGAAAGTGCTGCTGCACAGAGAAGTCTCAAACAGTCTTTACCTTTAAAGGAGCAAGGTATATACTGGAAAGACTTTAAAATTTGTATTTAAATATCTATTTCACTTTGATATTATAATACTCCTTTAAAAATTATATTACTCTTTTCATGGGATTTCTTGTGTTTGTATATAGAACAGCTTCTTTTAACCATTGATGTTTGTTTCTTTGCATCAGGAAACCTGGTTTGTTTCACTTGGTCTTTATTTCCAAATGAAGCTTTGTCTTTCCAGACAAAGGAAGTTCCTAAAAATGTATTTCTAAAAAAAAAAAACCACGCAAACAAAAAAATTAAAATGCGAAAGGACAGTTACAGCTTGCACTCTCTATGTTTATTTGGCTATCTTTGCAATCTCAACGAAGTTTATAATGACAATTACCACAATCATCGCTTTCGTTCTTCCTGAGAATGATGGAGCATATTATATTATGCTTAAATATTAATTCAGCCTGCCAGATATTGCTGCCTAGAAGCGTTGATATTTCACTTGTCAGAAATTATTCCATTAGACCATTAAAGCAGGAAATGGGCTGTTTATTCTTCTAGGCCTCAGGTAGTTCACATCAGGTCTGCAAAGCAAGTCCCTTTTTTTTCTTTGTGTGTGTGTGGGGGGGGTTGTTTGTTTGTTTTGTTTTCCTAAGGATCTTAGTTGTGCCCACCTGAGCTTGGCCTGCTCTGATTATACAGTAGATTATCAAAATCTAAACAAGTTAGGAAGTCTTACATAAAATTATATTGGCACTGCAAATTGTTACATCAAACACTAGTAAATGCTGCATTATTGTCCTGTGGAAAAGTGTGTGTTTTGCTGCTCCAGAGAGCAGAAAAAGTGTACAGCATTTTCATAAGACCCTATTGTAGCTGGCTGATGTACATATATAGTGAGGCTGATACATTTGCTACTGTCAGAGGTAATAGCAGTGGTGATATTGTTATCCTTTTGATTTTGACAGAAAAGCTTTGTGTTGTATCTAAAAGTAATTAGAGCTTTAATGGTTTTGTACCTCCAGTGAAGAGCCTAGAAATAAGTCAGTTTCAGGGATCTACACGTTTTCTGACACCATGTCTCTCTGTAAGAGACATGTAAATAATGACAATTTAATCTTTTAACAATTTATCTAATTTAATTTCTATTTTTGAAGCACCTGTGCAGCCTGTATCTACAATGGAAATGAACATTGTTGTTAAAAATCCAGAGGTTGTGTTTGTGGCCGATTTAACAAGAAGTGATGCTCCTGCCTTGGTGGTTACAACACAGTGTGAGGTCTTCATTAAAAGTAGCCCTGAAAGGTATAGCATGACAGCTGCTGTTAAAGAGATACAAATGAAAGCGTGTCCATTTCTTCCGGAAAAAAGGAAAGGGAACATTACTACGGTAAGTTTGTAAACATCCAAATTGTATTTCAAAGGTGCCGTGTAACTACTAGAATGCAAATTATTTCTGAATAACAAAAGATCTTAGACAGAATGGGAAGTATGTGTTATGGAATAGATTACCTATGGTATGCTGTTCATAAATTACTTTTTGGTTAATGTTCATAGATTCGTTATATTAAAACTGTTTGTTTATATTTTGGCAACAGAATCAGCCTTGTCAGTTACTGACCAAGTGGGAATTCACTGACTCCTTACAGCTTCTTCCAGCTTTTCTTCCTCTACAGCAGACTATGCCTCAGTTAATTCTATAATTATATTGTTGTATCAGACAAATAATTCAATTTGACAGGATATCCAACTGTTGCATGTGGTCTGAGGACACCAATGAATTTTGAAGAATGAGACTTTTCAGCTCTGTGTTAATGCTTGCTTACTTCATGAAGCTACACAGAACCAACCAAAGCAATAAGCACAAAGAACTTGGACTTCCACTTCATCTCCTGATCAGATGCTTTCATAGCAGCTCACTTTACTCCTCGGGTTGACACAGTCTTTGATTGCATTAATCATTTAGCAGTCTGGTCATTAATGGAGTGATGCTCCCTAACTAACAACCAGAACACAACGAAAAGTTACTTTACTTCCATTTTCATAGCTGGCAAATATATTACAAATGTGTTTAGCTTTGTAGAAGGCAATTAAAAGGCTTCAAGCTTCCCATCTTACAGGAATATCTTTTGCTAGAATCCCTTATCTCAGACTGTAGAAATGGAGAAAAAGACCTGTATGTGACAGGATGCTCATGCTCTAAAGAAGGAAGAAGACTTCCGCGAACCTTAGTTTTGATACTTAAAACAGTACCTTATTTGAAAGATGCAGGAAGTTCTCAAGAGAGTAATAAAGATCAAAAAATAAGACATTATCTACTACCTGCAGAAAACATGTATTTAAGGAAATCTCTGAATCCTAGCTTTCTGTAAGCAAAATTATTTCAGTCTGAGAAAATAATCAGAGAAATAGAGATTTAGGTGACATTCCATGGCTGCCTTTAGTCAAGAAATAAAATGTATGATATGAGGTTATATGAAGATTACAAGATTTCTGAAGGCTGATACTGATATGAAGATTTTATATGGCCTAACCATTGTAGACGCTACTGATGGAGGAATTAATTATCCTGATGAATAAGTTTCCCCAGGTACTCAGGTAACTAGCCTCTGGATTTAGAGTAGCACAAGTCATGAGCTTCTTTCTGTACGTTTCTCACACATACCTTGGTCTAAAAAGGAATATGTTATTTTTTTCTTCCTGGCTGTAACTCAGAAGAAGAAAAAAAATACAGAGCAGCAGAGAATAAATAATAATAATATGGACAAAAAAAATCATGTTAGATCAAACTCACTTGGGAAGAGTGTGGTAAAACTGATTCATGGTGTTTCTATACCCCCAGCATCTGATTCAAATATGGACAGATACGTTGGCAAAGATTGCAAAATCAATATTGTTTGACATTACCATTTTTGAAAGACTTAGCTTCCCAGGTAGGGACTGGAGAGCAAATTTTCCCGTCAATACAGTGTCAGTAGAGTCTAGCTACATCTGAGTGATTTATTAATCGCATATCACTACGATTTTGTTTATAGTGTACCTTAGATTTGGTTTTCGTAAACCTTGGCAAGTGGGAGCATGCAGGAGCTGATTGTAAAATAAAGCTAGAACTAAGTGATTGTGATTCAAACATTGATGTAATTTTTCACGGAAACTGTAACTGTTGTGGCTGTGTTGCCTTTGACTGAAAAGTCTAGTTCTCCTCAAAAGTCAAAGGCTTGATGGTGCAGTGTATTTGAAGACATCTGCAGACTTTACCTAAAGAATGGAGTTACTGAAGTAAAATGTATTTTACTGTGTCTGACATTTGAATCTTTAATGATTGAGAATGGTTGATGTGATGCTTCTGATACATTTATCTTTGTGTTTGAACGTGTTATTAGTGTTCAGATGACTCTTAATTTTGAAGAACCAAGTAATGGTTACTTTTCCTTGTGATACTTCTGTTGTGTAATATTCAAAAGTGTGTGATTTTTTTACAAATATTTTTTCTCTATTTAACATGTGTTTTTGCTCTTTTGTATAGGTATTACAGCCTTGTGACTTGTTCTTTGAAATGAAACAGTCAGGTACTAATCCACAGACAGCTGACCTAACGATTAAATCTCTAACAATAAAAGTAGGTAGACTTTTATTGTGTTCTTAGTTCTCTACTACTTCCTGCTGAGAAGGCTTTGAAGTTGCTTGTGGGATATATGTCTTAGAAAAGGATAATCAGGAGTGACTGAAGTGAGGAATTGTTTCTGTTCTTCATCAGGTT
The DNA here is from genome assembly GCF_037038585.1 of Patagioenas fasciata. Lineage (NCBI taxonomy): Eukaryota > Metazoa > Chordata > Aves > Columbiformes > Columbidae > Patagioenas > Patagioenas fasciata. The sequence goes on from NC_092560.1 coordinate 27,918,262, forward strand.
ACCTACCTGTTTAGCATGTGAAAAGAAACAAAATGGAAAACTAACAATTTGTGTCACAGTGCTCTGGTTTTGGAAACTGGGTTTTATAAAATGGCCTGATGTGCAGCAATAAGTTTTCAAGTGTTCAGGTAGAGTATTGATTGGTGTAGTTTAGAAAGAAATCTGGAAGAAATAGGCTGAAATGTAGCCTGTGGAAAGGAACAAGTTTTCAAACATTAGAGTCCTGTAGAAAACATAAGTGTTTTGTTAGTGTAACATATTCATCAAAGTTTTGTGTCTGAAAGTCACTGACTGTTTTCTCTACTAGCTTCTCATGTCCACTTATTCCAACTTGTTATTTGTAGGTTTCACCAATAATCATAAACACAGTAATTACTATTACATCAGCCCTTTATCAAACTGCAGAAACAACAGAAGAGGAGACTAGTCAAATTCCTCCAGACTTGTGGAATAAGAAAGATATAAAAAATCTAAAAATGTGGTTTCTTGAAGAGTCAAATGAAAATGGAGATACAAATCCAACCGCTGAACTGGTTCCCACAGGAGAATCATTGAAGATGAATATAGAATCTGTGTTTCTAACGCTTGAAGCTGGGGTTGGGCACCGAACTGTACCCATGCTTTTAGCCAAGTCGTCATTTCTTGGAGAAGTCAAAAACTGGAGTAGTCTAATCAACCTACGTTCTCGTCTTGAGCTGGAGGTAAGGAACACTACATAAGAAAGAAGAGTTTTCTTAAAATATTGAACCTGTAACACTGTTTAGACACTAATCCATGTATTTGATGACTGAACTGCAGATAGATGCTGTGGGAGCAGGGCAGGAATGAAGTGTTCAGATAGTTAAAATGAAACTCCAGTTTGTTAGATGTAATGTATTAATGGGAGTAATAGGTGTTATACAATCTCACATTTATACTCTGTACAAGTTCTGGCATCATTGCGTCAATATTAAATTTTAGAGTAGCAACTGACTAAAACTCAATCTGAATTTAAGATTATAGTAGAATATATTTGTGGTACTATGTAGTACCAGTACTGTACATAAAATGTCCGAACTGGCTCATATTTGGAAATCAGTGACATAAAATTCCATGATTGTTGTAAGCAGTCTTCCTAATTTATAGTGCTTTAGCCTTCCAGTTCCTACGGTTTAAGCCAAAATTATATTTTGAGTGACATATGTTATGCTGTTTAGTTGGGAGTGGGTCTTTGCTGTAGAGACTCACCTGTCTCATTTATTTCTCTAATGCATTTGCTTCATCTTATGGTGGGAACTGAAAGTGTAATCTTATCATAAGTTTTTTATGTTATGAAAGTAAGTAATATACTTGTAAATCAGAATTTTGAGTCTTTTAAAATGTGTAGAGCTTTCATTGATTTAACAGTTGTATGTAGTTTCCTAATTGATTTCTGCATTTTAATAGGTACACTATTTTAATGAGATGTTTGGGGTATGGGAACCTTTGCTTGAACCACTAGAAGTTGAGAAGACTGATTTATTCAAACCATGGATTCTTGAAATCAAGGTATGTTTTCCAACACTACACTAAACTCTTCCATTTCAATATTTTACAAAAGGCAAATGCTCTTCATCTTTCATTGCTGAGACAATCTAACAATTTTGTTCCTTGTTGTTGGTTACTGAGACTTATTTTGCCTATTAGTCAATGAAACCATCTCTTGCACCAGTGAAGATCCAGGTTCACAGATCTTTTAAGTCATGTTGTCTTTCAGGTGGCAAGAAGACTTATTCAGTTGCACTACATAAACTTAATGGCTTTATATCAGTTTCTCTAAAGTTAGGTTATATGCTAATGATGCATTCAGTGGCTCTGAAAAGACAGAAGACCACTGTCTCCTTCCATGGTAGTATCTGTAGCAGAAACTTGTTAGAAAAACTGGTAGCTGTTATTGACTAACACAAAGCGTACTGTCGAAATAGTGCTCTTCTCAGTTCAGTTCCATCTTTCACAGCAAAATAGTTTAGATTCTAGTCTCAAAGTATATAAGCATTTATCTGAGGAAGAGACATACTTTTTAAAAATTTCTTCCATCTGTCTTAACCCTTTTATTGCATTATTTTCTGTTTTTTCAAAACTTTTCAAGTATTTTTAGCCTGAGAGGATGCTCAAAACGGAAAACCTTCCCTTTCCTAGGGAGAAGATAGTGAGCCAAACCGCATATCTTCTTGCACAGATCTGAAATACAACATTTAGAAATACATAATTTCCAGAAATGTTGAAGACCGGGAAAATGTATTCCATTTGAGTTTTATTTTTTCCCTCAAACAGATGAAAACGTACAAAATAAGTATTTGTTTTGAAAACATAAAAAGACAAAATTTGGCATTACTGTTTTAAGAGTAGCAAATCAATTATGTGTAATAGTTTTATGCAGTGTTGTTAGATATGTTAAGATAAATGTTTTCAGACAGCATTTATGTGTTAGTAGTTAGTGTGTACGTGTATGTTCTTTGGTTTTGAATAATGATAAATTGAGCTACTGTTATTGGAATTTCATTGACGTCTGGAATATCTTTTGCCTCTTGCCTTTTTGATTCTCTCCTTTTATTTGTGAGTAAAAGCATGAACAAAAAAGGAAAACTGGCAGAACATAGAATTAGGAAAGGGAGAAAAAAAAAACGTCTTGAGGTGAAACTTACTTCTACAAAAGGATTGATGGGATAAGAATTCTTTCAAAATCTCCTTTCAGATGAAGAAGAAGGCTAAAAAAACATTGATTGAATCGGATGCTGAAGAAGAAAATTATAAAGTTCCAGAATATAAAACAGTAATACATGTTTCCTCAAAAGACCAGCTCAACATTACACTATCCAAATGTGGGCTACAAATGTTGAGTAACTTGGGCACGGTAAGAAAGGTTACTTAACTATGCAGTGTGACAATTGTTAAATGAATGCTTGCACAGATTATCTTGATGGAGTTTTATTCACTATATTTGTTCACTATATAGTTTGTTTATTCACTATATTCACTGTATCTATACTTTGTTTTCTAGGCATTTGCTGAAGCAGCTAGTCAAACTTCAGACATCTTTAAAAAAGACCGAGCACCATTTGTGATAATAAATTCTTTAGGACTTCCTATCACTGTCTCACCTAGTGATTCCTTTAGTGTCCTAAATGTTGAATTTGGAGCAAAAATACTTCATTTAAGAGACGGAGAGAGTTTAAATATGGAATTTGTCAGAACTAAAAATGAAAGTGACCAGTTCACTGCAATGACAACTCTGAGTAGCAAGAGGTTTTACATTCAGATCTGTAAGTTCCAAAGTTCTTATATCTTCGTTTTTGTAAATATTGCATGATGCATAATATTGTATCTTGTACAGGTCAATAAGTATTGGGGACTACGTAACGTGAAAAGAGTTTTCAGTTGGATTCTAGATGCATGGCAGTATTTGAAATCCTGTTTTAGTCTTCACATCTAAAAGTTACATGTACCATGCTTGTTAATTTTTGTAGCATAGTTTTCTACTATAATAATTTAGGTGACTAATCTTTATTTCACAGTTTTACTGTCATCAAATATTTTTGGTTGTATTCATACATTAATGCAAAACTAAGCTACCCAAAATATTGTGTGTGTGGGTTTTTTTTTTTTTGTTTTTTTTTTAGAATTCTGAGACCTGTGTGCATGTGTGTTCATAGCAGAAATTGCTCTTAAGGGGGATGTTTTTAAGTAAAGATTATTTTAAATTATTTAAAATAAAACAAAAGTAGAGCTAAAAGTAAAATTTTGCTACTTTTAATGGTGAATATGTTAACAATTTAAGCTGATTTATTGTAACAAGTGACAGTCTTTCAAGACTGATTTTTCAGACTGGTCTTGGCTATAGGATTTATTAGTGGAATAGTTTTCAGTGTATGTGATCTGTACCTTGTTAATAAGGCATTACATCTTGTAAACATTTATCTTTAGACACTCTATTTGCAGTGGCAAAACCACTTAAATATTTGACTGATGGACTCATTTGCTCTTTTTCCTGTGGTGAAAAAAAGAATTTTTTATGTTTTTTTTTTCAGTAACACTGCAAACCTGGCATAATAAAACCTAGAGATTGTGCTTTTTAATCTCTATTTTTTTTTTTTTAATAGATTAAGTGATACAGAAAATGTTCTTGGGTGCACATTTCTGTCTTTCAAATGTATCTTTATGCTTCTTTTGAGTCTTTCTTATCTTGTAAACTCTAGGTCCATATAATCATTCCACTGTGGAAAAGATTCCATTGACAAAAGTGGGTCGATGTATTTACAGAGTGAGACACGAGGAATCAGGTGTTGAAAGGTCCATTGTCTGCCAAATTGATACTGTTGAAGGAAGCAAGATGATAACTATACGTTCTCCTATTCAAGTAATTGTATTGCCATTATTTATTATTCCATTACTATTTTTTTTTTAATGGATGAAAATGATCCTGTCATATTTAAATAAGCATTTAGAAAACATATTTCAAACATTTATCTGAAAAATTCATGTAACGTTGCTGTTCTGTATTATCAAGGTAGTTTAGAAGAGGTTTTCGGGAATAAAAAGTTTGTTCAAAGTGACACAGACTGGAGTGGGGAGAGGTGGAAAGGGACCACATTTTAGATCAGGATAATTCATTGGTAAGGATTTCTAATACTAGCTCTAATTTCAGTATTGTTCAACTATTTGATTTGTATGAAGTGATCAAACCCCTCTTAACCTTACCTTGGTTCAGCAAGATATCCTTCTATCTGTTTGGTTTTTTTATCCTGTACCATTGATACATGAATTTCAAATTCAGTACCAAGTCAACTGAAGAGTGAGCCCTTTGAGCATATATCTTTTTTGACTGACATTGTATAGTTTACAAGTATAGAGATGGTCCAGAAGTTATACTTCTATAGTGGTTGTGTCCCTGTTACATTTCACTTGCTGCTTTTGCCCAGAGCGATTTATGGTTTAGTTAATAACCCGATTTACTTTATTCTTCTCTAAATGAATTTTTTTCCAGAGCTAATAATGCCATTAAATTAACCCTGAAATAAAAATGTTTGCAAAGAACTGGAGAACTATATGCCCCCCAAATTATAAAAGGTGTTGATGGTTTTAACCTTAAATAAATATTTTCCTTCCCCTGTGTTTTCTACCATATGGATTTTGACGCACACACCAATGTCTGTAATATATTTAAGAGAAAGTTATTTGGGAACTTATTATGTAGTTCTTATTTATTTGTCTTTGGTTTTACAAGGCTTTATGTTGTCCTCGAAAACAATTTTGCAGCAAATGTATTTCATGATAATATTAATTTCATAATTAAAATACAGTTTTAAACTGCACAACCAAATAATTTAAGGATATTTACTGGTATTACAGACAGTTCTTGTGAAATACCTGACTTTGAATGGTAAATGGGTAAGATGAACAATGAGAGAGTTCTCATTCTGTGCTCTCTTAGACTCAAAACACTTTGTCTTTTCAGTTTTCCCTAATGCATATTTTGGGTTTTTATTTCACATAGATAAGGAATCATTTTTCAACCCCTTTAAATATTTTTGAGGAAGGAAGATGTTTAGGGACTGCTTCACCAGAAAATGAATTCAACATTCCATTGTCATCTTACAGGTACCTAATTTCATTGTTCTTCTCTCATGTAATGTGTTTGTGTGTTGTTGATTATTGTATCCATACAATACACTAAGAAAAAATTTTCTTCTTGCTACCTAATAGTGTAATTAATACTGTACTATCATTGCTGGGTAGGATCTTCTCAGAACATCTAGTTTGAGTTAAACAGAATATTATTTAATTCTTTAATTGTAAGTATTTTGAAATCCATTTTACCAAACAACTTTAATTATCTAAGTTACTTTAAGAATCTGAGCCCAGGTTCTTTTAGAACACAGTGATTGTCATCCATACTGTACAAACTTTTTATCTTAGCAGGATGATATGTAGTGATGTATTGCAGGGCTATTTTAATTTAAAAAGGAAAAAAAAAATAATATTTTGATTTTTGTGATTCCAAGGTAAGAAATTGGAACTAATACATTCCAGCTCTGTCACAGATGTAGAAAAAGACTTATTAACCTTAGAAAGACTTGTCTTCAGCATAGTTATGCCATTAGCACCTTCAAGCTAACACCCACTTAAAACGGCAAGGAGTTTGAAAATATATCTGAACTCTCACCAATTTTTAGGCAGAAAAGTTTGCTTTGATTGTTTTTATGGTTATAGGGACTTTTTCCTTCTATTTCTCCCCCCCAAACACTCTCCGTATTTTATTTCAGAGGACAACTGTGTGTCTTTTTCATTAATAAATAAGTTACACTTTACTGTATATAAGTTCATTAATATTTCTATCTATCTGTATTTTATTTAATAAGGTTTAGTGACATTCTGATTCATTGCACAGGTACATGAGTGAGTTCCACTAGGCAGTCAGGAAAGGAAATAACAAAAATCTTCAGTCAAGGACCAGCTGACTTACAAAAGCAGATGCCTTACAAAAGCCACAAGTATAAATAATCCATAAACTTGATGCTTTATGTGACTGAAAAGAAGGGCACTTTCTGCAGATCTGTTATAGGAGTGAATTGTTTATCCAGACCTTTTACTTGGAGCAGGAATATAGCAGCACCTGTGAGGGAATTCAGTAACCTCTTCATAAGAATTGCCAACAGTCCCTTCTTTCCAAGGAAAATATGTGGAGGTATGGAACAAAAAAACCCAACTTGTACAATTCCATGAACTTCTAGGGTCCAGACCACCTTTTTCTTCCTCCTTTAATCAAGATGAAGGCAGGCAATGACTTACTCTCAGAAATATTTTAGAGGTCAAATAATACTAGAAGGTCAGTGTTGCATAGCAAGTGTTCAAAAAATGTTTTAATTTACAGATCCATACTGAGTTTGCAACCACTAACCAATGAAAATGGAGTGGATGGAGAGTATGATATGTGTGAAGGAATCACATTTGATGAAATTATGAAAAATGTTGACAGTTTATTACAAAGGAAATGCCAGTCTGTGAGGTCAACTAACCACTCGCTTGTCATCAATATTGTTGCTGTAAAAGACACGTTGACATCTTCAGTATATGCAGAAGATCAATGGGATTTTCCATATGTTGTTCATTTGTGGCCTTCTGTTCTTCTCCGGAATCTTCTTCCTTATCAAATAACTTATTCTGTGGAGGTAATTATTTCATGTTTAATTTTCTTGGGATGTTTCCCACCTATGATATTAAGATGATCATCTGGTAGAAATATGTTTATAAATGAATATTGAAAGAATGGGCTTCTGTTAGAGCATTTGTGAGACAAGTTTACGGATCATGTAAGGGTAAGTCTGTATCTACAGAAATGAAATGGTACCGGAATTTGAAAAGTGGTGTTATTAATGATTAGTACTAGGTCATACTTTAGATACATATGGAAACTAAAACACTGTACAAGTTTAGCCATGTGAAGGAGTCACTTTCTGTTGCTCAAGTGCAGATTGAGCCTAATTAAGTGGTGTAGGTTTTGCTGTGAGTTATGGTGACGTACGTGGTCAGCCTGCAGTAGCATTGCATGTGCTGTCACTGACTTTTAGCAGTAGCATGTTTTCACAGGCCTGCCTTTTTGCCAGGTATGGCTTGAATAGCAGCCTGGTGCCAGTCTATATGTTCTTTTCAGATGAAATTAAACAATAAGGTGCACTTTGACTGTTAATAAGCATTTATTCTAGGGCCAGATGAGAGCTGTTCTTAAGTAAAATGCCTGAAACATGTACAGTATGGACACTGGTTCCTCAGCACTAATTGTTTCATTCTGTGGACCTGCTGTGTATGTGTCCTGCTGCTTACTGATGCAGACTTAGGATGACAGAAATATAGATGAGAGACACTAACTTTTTTTATTCAGGTGGTCTTCATATTTAGTATTTGGACTCAAATAGTAGAATTTAATCATAAAATATTGTCACAAATGCATAGTTACTGGAGATAGGGACTGTGGCCTCTACCAACTGTATGGAAATATCAGGACTTTTTCTGTATGTCTCTTACAAATTTAATTGTAGTGAAAGAAATACTGAGTTCAGGAAATCTGTCATTTAATCATGCTTTTATATTTGAATTTGTTGACGGATTTGTGTGTATGTGTGTTCGTGACCATGCATAGCATTTTTTTTTATTATAAAATGTATTAAGATAGACTTTTAAGAATGTAACATAGTTAAATAGAATAGTAAACATTTTAAAATTTGGCCTATCTTAATTTTCCAAGCTAACTAGAAAATAAAAGTTGATACTAATTTTTAGTGTGACTCAAATGTACACTGTTTGGGATTTTTTTAAAGGGAAATGGGAACAAATATGACACTCTGGAAGAGGGATGTTCTTCCCAGATTCATAATGCTGTCTTGGATCAAACAAAGCTAGATTTGCAGTTGCTTAACTATCTCGATCAAAACTGGAAAAGCGAGTACCATATAAAAAGCAACCTACCAGATATAACCTTCACGACGTTTTACTGCATCACAGAGTTGGATAAGACTGAACTTGATATTGCTTTCCATGTGACTTACACAACTGGGCAGATGATTATAGCAATTCACAGTCCATACTGGATGGTGAATAAAACCGGTCGAATGTTGCAATACAAAGCTGATGGTATTCACCGCAAGCATCCTCCGGATTACAAAAAACCGCTCCTTTTTTCTTTCCAGCCCAAAAACTTCTTCCAAAACAACAAGGTATGATATTTTGTAAAACATGACAGCTCTGTACTCCTGTATGTTGTTGTGTGAAAGCATTTTTACACTGTAAAAGTATCTGCACTATGCTGTACTCTGTAAAGGGCATACTATATCCCTGTCTAAAGACAAGTATTTTAAATAAGTGTTTTGTCAGATATACTTGAGATGGGAAGTTTACAGTATCAAATGTTATATTAAGAGAGAGATTCTTGTCTGTGAGAGGAATAAAATTTACTGAGAAGTGTTTAATAAATAAAATAATTTCCTTTATTCCTAGTAAACTGCATCTATAAAGGTTCTTATTCTAAAACAGACATTGAAGTTGTGTGGGAAATGTAAAGCTGTGGTACTTGAAAAATGGATACTTGTAGTGGTGGTAGGCAGATTGAATCTGAATTGGTAGTAAGCTAACGTTAAGATGCAGTTTACCTTTTGAGCCTGCTGTGTGAGTTTTTAATGCTGAGTATCACTGACAGATGAATCATATGAGAGAGATTACAAGACTGTGGTGATTTATCTTTGATATTTTAATTCTGACAAGTTTTGGAAAGGATTCTTATGTGGTTGCTTCCTCTGGAGTATCTTACAGTTAAAATGCTTAGTCTACAGAGCTTATAACTAAGGGTGGTAGAAAATACCTTTCTGAGATGATACTGGCAATTGTTATGTCTTGACTTTTTAATAGAAACACCAGTATTTTCAGTAAACACTTACATTTATGTTTATATATATGCATACTTTATATATGATTTTAAATGTTGTCAATGTCTGTAAACTGAAAGTGAATTCAGGGTGCTTCTTCACAGGTGCAGCTTATGGTAACTGACAGTGAACTGTCTGATCAGTTTTCACTGGACACTGTTGGAAGTCACGGTTCCGTGAAATGCAAGAGTCATAAAAAGGAATATCAAGTAAGTTAAATTTATTTTTGAATTTCATTACTTTCAGGAGATATGAGCAAGGTAAGAAAATAACAGTGTACTTCTAACAATGTCTTTATATTCACAGGTTGGTGTCACCATACACAACAGCAGTTTTAATATTACTAGAATTGTAACTTTCACTCCGTTTTTTATGATCTCAAATAGAAGCAAATACACTTTGGAAGTAGCTGAAGAAGGCCAGGAAAAGTGGATTCCTATTGTTTTGCAACAGGTAAACTTATAAAGGAAGCTATTCCATGTTGTTTCACTAAGGAAAAAAAAAAAAGATGGTTTGAACATTCACAGGTGGAAAATAGAAGCCATGTGTTCAGTGTTCAGTGACAGTGTCTGAACACGTTATTTCAATGAATAATCTGTGTCCTGTTACCTTTTTTCAATGTTTCTTCAGGGCGTATTGTAAAGCTGGTTTATGTTGTAAGTGGAATGTTTTCTCTGTTACCTTCATCATAAATAGCATGAGAAAGACACCTGTACTGTTACTATATTATTTCTCTCTGTGGTGGCACCGGAAGTCCTGTTTGTTTTTTGCAGTGGTTTGACTGACCAGGTACATGTCACGCCACTATCATACAGGAAGAAATCTGATGTGGATCAGTTCATATAGCTCCAAACTGTTCTGAGACTAGTCTCACTTCTGGTTTTATTACTTACTGCATCCTTTCTAGAGAGAGATCACTGGTCCCTGGGCTGTGTGGTGTGGAAATCGCTTTTGGGCTTTTGACTGCTGCAGACTAGGCGTGCAGTTTGGTTGTTTGCACTGCAGTATCCCATTAATTACATTTTGCATGTGCTTTGAGGCCATCATGCCTTCCTTGAGGACATGGAGGAAAAGCAACTTCTGTTTAGGGTAGTGGTGGGGGTCTGTGAAGGCTGAAAATGATCCATACTGCCTTCTGGGAAGAGTGAAATCTCTCTCCATCCCTTCCAATAAGTCAGGAAAAGAGTATATGCAAAACAGAGACAGAGTTTAGCATAACACATAGTATGGTTGGAGGCCCTCTCACTTTTCTTTAGCATTATAGATACTCCAAATGGTTACCAAAAATGCTTGTAAACTTAAATACCAACATTAAAAGAATACTTTAAATCAGACTCTTAACCATACCTGTTTGTTAGCTTAAACACATGCCCCTTAAGTGTGCATTGTATTTTTAATGATCCTGGAAAAAATACCATTTAAATACCGTTGTTTCAATCTATGAAATTGATACTGCTTTGCTTTCTTCTTCTTCTTGCCATTATTCCGTTGTGATTTTTGTTAAGCTATACACAATGATGTTTGGATCTTCAAGTGTTTAAATCAGTTCAGCTTCTCATAATGCTTATCATTATTTTCAAAAAGGTTTATTTGATTCTACTCAATAATATACTGTTTGCCGTAAGTTGACACACTTGTTCTGTTTCTTACTATTATCATCATCACTGAACAACTGGGGTTCGAATAGGCCTGTGGAGATCATCTAGTCCAACCCCTCTGCTAAAGCAGGTTCACCCAGAGCTGGTTGCACAGGAACACATCCAGGCAGGTTTTGAATGTCTCCAGAGAAGGAGACTCCACAACCTTTCTGGGCAACCTGTTCCAGTGCTCTGTCGCCCTCAAAGTAATGAAATTTCTTCTCATATTGAGAAGAAACTTCCTGTGTTGCAGTTTGTTCCTACTGCCCCTCATCTTGTCCTTGGGCACCACTGAAAGGAATCTGATCCTATCCTCTTGACGCCCACCCTGAAGGTATTTCTAAGCGAAGATGAGATCCACTCCCAGTCTTCTCTTCTTTGGGCTGAACAGACCCAGCTCTCTCAGCCTTTCCTTGGAAAAAAGGTGCTCCTGTCCCCTAATCGTCTTTGGAGCTCTTAGAACTGTCATAAGACTCTGACTCTACATAGTTTTTTGGGTTCTGAACATGCATGATCCCTCATGTATTTTGTTGATAAAGCTCTGAAATGACAATGGTTCATATGTAGTGGCATGGGCCACTTCCTATCTAACTTCATATTCTGAGAAAATACAGTCAGATTTTATTGCTTCTTGGTGTTTTGTGGTTTATATTTGATATAGAGTTATTAGGATAAATTGAATTTTTTTACAGGAACTTTTGAAATTTTCTGTAAAAAGTATTGTAAGGCAATGGTTTTGAAAGTTCAAATACGTTGCTACATTTATTATCTGCAGTTTTCCTGTGTTGGCTATTTTATTGATATGCTTACAGAATTTTCTAGCATGTCCCACAAATGTAATTGTTTCTCAGGTGTTCCAGAATTATATTAATTGATCTCCTTTCAGTTATCAAGTATCAAAGGAAGACTTGCAGATTTTAGAATTGTTCCTAATATCTTTTGCAAGATTAGATATGTCATTTTATCAAATGGAGTAATAGAGGCCAACAGAGGAATCAATATCCCCTCCTAAATTGTTCCAAACTTGACTTCAAAAGTTGTTTGCCTTTCCACATTCTGTTGATAATTTCTCTTTTGATAAGCAGTATCTAAAAATCTGAGTTGTGACAGTTAAGTCTGCCAAGGTTATTCATTTGTAACTCAGGTGCTCAATACAGTATGTTTCTTATCTCTTCTAAATCTGGATAGAGTCCAGACAGTATTGATCTGTCTTTGGGCATCCAGGATAGATTTCCAGAAACAAGTTTCCATCTGATCCTGTTCTTGAGATATAGAACTCTGCTATCCAGCTTACCTAGATTTTTTGTAATTAATGCCTGTAATTTTTTGGGTACTTCTCACTTTGGTCTTTTATGTTAGGTAGCTCTTCAAAAACCTTGCTGTATTTTTTAAATGTTACTTCATGTCTCAGCTTGCTCTCCTCTCTCCCATTCTGCTTTTGTCATTTTAAGTTAAGCAGGGTCTTTCCTGCTGCTTTTATATCTGCTCTTCTTTCCTAGTGACAGCCTGTCTTCTTGGGGAAAAAAATATATCCTTGTGTGGAACCTGTCTCCTCTTGGACATGTTCTCTGTCTGGAATGCAGTCAATCTATCTAAAACTTTAATTTCTGTTTTTAGAAAAATCCATTGTTCTTCAAGGTTGTAGTAAAAATCGTTGGTCAGTGATTAGTATGAAATGGCTTGCCAAAGACAATCCTTCAAAACAGGTATAGCGCAAGACAGCTAACCGATGTATATCCTTAGAGAAACAAAGAAAGGAAGAAAGGCAACATTGCTGAAGGGTGTGCAGAAGACCGCTTCTAAATATAAATTAAAGGTCCTATTTTGGAACAGAGATTGATGTATAAATGTAATAGCTAGTGACAAATTTTGCAAGTCTCTGACAAAACATTGGGAAACACCTTCATTTTGTGACACATTCTGTAGCTAAAGACTAATGCAAAAAATTACTTTTCAGTTGTCTGTTGTTCAGTCTGTTACTTCTTGTTTAGCCAATCTTTAAAAATTATTTTGGCTTTGATTTCAAACTTCCGTTTACTGTTGACTGATTCTCCTTGAATTTCCAATGAGCTTTCTTAATTTCCATGTTGAGACTTACTGTATTTTTTGCTGGTTTACAACGCAATTTAAGTTTTCTTTGTCTGTAGGATATATGTTGCTATAGATAACATCTTCAGTCTTGCTGTTTAACTATATTTTTTTCCTTTGTCTTCCTGCTTCCTGTGGTGTGAGAAACAATGGGAAAGGGAACTTAGTGGTATGGTAAGTTGGTGAACTAGTCTTTCACCATTGAAGATTTTAATTCTGGGATTCAGATGCAATTAAATATAAACATCCCATTTCTTAACCTAGGTTGGAAAAAGATGCTCCAGATGTTTTGCATGTTGCAGGTGAACAGTTTTGAATACAGGAGAACTAGTCTGTCTAGACAGACTTCGGCTCTTGCTGGTTGAGAGTTATTGTCTATCATAGGTTTTTCCTGTGGCAGACCTCTTGGAAACTTTTCATTAGTTACAATTAAAACTTTTGTCTTCCCTGCCTCTTGTCTTATCTATATGGTGTGTATGCTATTGAAGAGAGATTGTGGGATTTTTAAACCCAGAATGGCTATGATTTCAGTTGTGGATGTGAATAGTAGAACACACTCTCTGATTTAGCTCCCTAATGCTTCATATATTATTTTTACATATTATATACCTACAGATATGCATGGTTATATGTGTGTGTGTATATATATATATAAAAAAAACGTATTTTAAAAGAACAATTAGTAAGCTGATGTCCTGTATACTCAAGTTACTATGGGATGTATTTATGCTGATATCCCTTTTTTTTTCATTGATTGTCACTGTCAGATGGACTTGTAATTTAGACTTGTTTGACAAGAGGTCTGTTCATGGAAGAATGGTTTTGTCTTTTTTTTTTTTCCATTTTGCCTTCCGTTTACCCCTCCGTTTCCCATTTTCTTTTGTAATGAGCTTGGCCATTTCGGTGTTGTAGCCATGCTCAGCTTTACACTCTGGATTTCTTTTACATTATCCATTTTATATCTATTTGTTTGTGTGCATATGAAGTCTTAAGGTTTTCACTTTTAGCTCCTTACCTCCTCAGTTTCCTCACTGTAGTCTGAATAATTTCCGACTTCTTGTAATTTATTGTGGTCAGGTAAGTAGTTACTTTTAGGTTTCTTAATAGAGTTTCTGATCTAACTCACTACACTTTTTTGGTAGAATATGAATAGATGAACTTTGGGCTAAAGCAAAGACAATTTAATATCTAGCTTATCTCACTTGAAAAGATCTGATTTTTTTTTTTTTTTCTAGTGCATTCCCTTTTGGCCTGAAAGTGATGCCAACAAACTTCTTGTTAGAGTTGAAAATTCTAATCTCCCACCAAAGAAAATAAATTTTGATAAGCAAGAAAACTGTCTGCTACTGCATTTGGACAACAAGGTAAATGGTTGCCTTCAGAAAATAGGTAAAAAAAAACCTTTGATTTCTGTTCTCAAAACTTTCTGTCTTCCCATACAATCAAGTATTGAAAAATCTTAGCTGGGGAAAAGATCATGTGTGTGCAAGTGTATTATTATTATTCTCATTGTACACACAGATATAAGTAGGTGTTTCGTTTTAAGCGCTTCTCTGCAAAGGAGATCTATGGGAGATAAAACACAGATTGTTTTGTTAATGTTCTCTAGCTGAGGCTGAGAAATATTTACATTAGTTCTAAAGTAACACTAAGTTACTTTGAGAAGTAACTTTGACTCCACTACATTTACTTCTATGTTACATATAGTTTCTCTAGCAGTAGTTTTTTAAATATGAGTGGTTTAATATTAGAATGTTTTGGAGGGCATTAATGAGTATGAATTATTCAAGAAAGATTACTACCAGTCTAAATTTTCACCGTACAGAACTCCTGAGTTTTGATTACAAAGTGCAAAGCCTGTTACCTAGGAGCTGGAGCAGGAAAGTATTTTAAAATTATGTTAAGACAGGTTGCTTGTTTAACTGTTTGACGGTTTTATCTTATGAGAGTAAAGGTTTTCTGAAGTACTTAAATTAAAATTTTTTTACTAGAAATTTATTCCACTGCTATTTACTTTGTAATTTTTACATTTGATAGCTTGGAGGAATTACAGTGGATGTAAACCTGACCGAACACTCTACAGTGATTACCTTTTCCAATTACCATGATGGTGCAGCTCCATTTCTGTTGATAAACCATACTAAAGAGGAAATTATTGAGTATGGACAAAGGTATGTAAAAGGAGTTTTAGTGTGAATGTCTGCATGGAAACAGGTGAACTCTTATTTAATGTATTGTAAGCATGCCTATTTTGAAAAGAAGGCTATTGTAAAAGAAATGGCTGTAAAATATCTGTTTTATAAATTGAAGGAATTATGGTTAGCAGAGCAGGTTTAGATGGCGATAGTTGCCTGTTTCTACAAGTAAAAAAGATGTTTTGTGGTCTCTCTTTATATAAATTTTGTGGATTTGCCCTCTACATTCCTTTGTATTTGTGGTGGGGGAAAGGATGTGCTTGGCTTTTCTGGAATGGTGCAGGTGCTAACTGTGCAGAATAATTAACAAATTACTTGTAATCAGATTTGAGATTTTTACTGTTTTATCATATTTAGTTGAGATTCAGTTGAAATAATAGGTTAAAAAGTTATGTGAGAGATGAGGGAGTGGACTGAAAAATGGATGGGTAGTTACATAAATTTTGTGAAGCCAGACCGAAACTAAGATGATTTTAACATATATGAATTATCTGTAATCAGTGAAAATTTTTTTCTGCATCTGCATGCAACTACACTGGTTCTGTTCTGAAGCTGGAATGTCTTTGTAAGGCTTTTCTACTGTATCCAGATACTGTGCAGTGCTGAAAAGTGTAAACATAGCTGCAGCATTCTTGACCTGTTTCTTTTTGAAAGCATAACAGCCTTTACTATTTTTTCCTCTTAGTCAATCAGAGCACTGTTTAAAGATTTTCACTTGAAAAGTGAAAGCTGCTCGGCAAACTAGGCTTGCAGCTGTATGCTTATGTTTGTCTGAGGAATGCAGTCCATTGTTTGCGTTAGTTTTTATTTGTAAAGATTAGTGATTTTTATCTTTTTAGTTGGCTTTTGGGCATTCTTAGTGTAAATTTAATAAGTATGTATGTAACTTGTAATGAACAATGTAGAATAGAATAGAATAGAATAGAATAGAATAGAATAGAATAGAATAGAATAGAATAGAATAGAATAGAATAGAATAGAATAGAATAGAATAGAATAGTTCACTTAGAAGGGACCTATGATGATCACCTAGTTCCAACTGTCTGACCAATTCAGCACCGACCAGAAAATTAAAGCATTGTCCAAATGCCTTTAAACAGTGACAGGTCTGGGGCTTCACTCATCTCTCTAGGAAGCCTGTTTTAGTGTTTGACCACCTTCTCCATAAAAAAAACCTGCTTTCTGTTGTCCAGTCTAAACCTCCCCTAGCATGGCTTTAAACCTTTCCCATATGTCTTCTCACTGGATCACATGGAAGAGAGATCAGAACCTCATTTTCTACTTCCCCTCCTGACGTAGCTCCATTCAGAGAGCTGACGAAGACAATTAGACTGTATGTGAGGGGGTGAGACGGAATGGAGTTTAAAATCAGTTTATCTGACAATATCCACTGTATCCAGATCCTAAAGAGTCTGCTTTTTTCCCTTCAAGAAGTCACATAGGGGAAACCTTTTCTAAACAATGGATTTTGAACACATCTTTGTTCTCTTGGAATATTAATGTTAGGCAGCGAAATCCTGGGTTTTCCTTTCAGCTTGTAAGCTCTAGTTTGGTTTGGTTTTTTTTTTGTCCACATAATGTTTCCATGTTAATCACAAGAGGAAAAGAAAATGAGTAGTTAAAAATCTACTGTGTATACTTTATTTTTCAAGTATAGATATCTATTTTGAAGTATAAATACTGTTTTTATTATTGTTTTGAGAATTTTTTGGGCGTGCTTTTTCATGCACAATGTTGCTTTAAGCTTTCCTTTTCATTATTTGAAAAAGTTATTGAAGTATTCTTTTTGAAATGCTAGAATGCAAAAGCCATATAAAATAAAATATTATAAAATATTCATAAATATTCATTGTTATTTTAATGTTACTTTGTTCTAGCTCCCTCAGTGAATTGGAAGACTGTCTTCAGCCAAATAAGGCAGTACTGTACACTTGGGCAGACCCAGCAGGATCTAGAAAGTTGAAATGGAAATGTGGAAATAGAACTGAGGAAATTACACCAAAAGAGGTATGGTTATCTAAATCTTCTGTTAATGCTGTCTGGTTTATTATCCTGATCATCAGTGTATATATGAAATTCTGTATGTAATGAGTATAATCAACAATCTCATTTATGGGGTTCGAACACAGAGCAGTAACAACACTCTGTTTGCTAGAGCTTGGCTTGTGCTGATAAGCATTGTCTTCAGTTCAAAAGTGTGTGTGTGAGAGCTACTGTAAAACTTGATCATTAACGATTTTATTGTTTTCCTGGATCTATAAAAATGCTTTCTATTGTTGTTCATGCTACTAAGACTTTTGCATTTTCTTGTGGGGTAGAATGACGAATAGAGTTGTAACGACTTTTCCTGTCTTGTTTGTAGGACAAAATGGAAATACTCAGCCTGGATTGTAGAAAAGTGGTCTATTTAGTGTCATTTTTTGAAGGTTTGCAGCGTATTGTCCTAATCACTGAAGATGAGAAGGTATTTAAATTGGCATATGAAAGTGTAAAAGCAGAGCTAGCAGAACAAGAAATTGTTCTATCTTTGCAAGATGTTGGAATTTCGTTGGTTAATAATTACACAAAGCAAGAGGTGTCTTACATTGGAATTACAAGGTAACGTATTTTGTGTGCCAACAGTTTATAATGTTTAACCTCCGATGTTTTCACTAACTGAATTTCATTTTGGGGTGCAATGGAAGAAGGTCTAAACGATTGTTTTCCTGTTGTAGTAAGAAATGTTTTTCACTATGTGTTATACTAACGTATATGCTTTCTGTATTTGGATGTATGTGTTTTTGCAACACATAATTGTAAACTCTGTGTGGCAAACTGCCCAGTACACTGAACAAAAGTATTTCCTGTCCATGTAGTTTGGGGGGTGGTAATAGAGTTTTAACATGTAAGGACTGCAGGTAGCTGGTGTCAGTGGAATTTTCTCTCTTCGTTACAGAAACAAGTTGCTGAATTCTGTGTTGAAATTTCTGATGTAGTAACAGCTTGTAGTTCTTTTGAGAAATGATGGTGACTCCAAGGCTCTAGTACTTCAGGCTTTCTGCTATAAGATTTCAGAGGGAAGCAGAAAAGTAACTACGTAATGCTTAAGAAACGTGTACTATCATGTATTCACACAGGAGCTTTTTAGAATGCTCAAGGGACACTTGTGTATCAGTGCTGTAACCAACACGCTTCCATGTACTCATAGCTGTGAGGTAGCTAGGTTGAGATTTTTTTTCTCTTGATTAATTCTTAACACTGCACTGCCAAACAAACAAAAAAAAATTCACATACAGGTAAACTTGATGTATTCACATCTGTCATTTACAAAGAAAATCCCAGTGCTTAGCCTCACCTGAGAAAGTGAGCTCTGATAACTATCTAGACAGTGGAAACACTCTATTGAAAGGGGTAGCTAATTGCCTAGATTCGAAGTAGTGTTTAGATTTCACCAAATCAGTGTTTTTTGGAAGCAGTTATCCATAGTCAGTAGTCGAACAATGCTTATAGTTGGTGTTGTTTTCTTTTTAAAACCCTGAGTTGATTTCAAACTCATGAGAGCTCTGTCTGAGGGTATGAGATGATTCCTTGGGTACAGTGAAAAAACCCTGGTTATCTGTAATGTTCCCATTTGTGAATGCCTTGTTATAAAAAGAACAGAAAAGGCAGTTTGTATCTTACTTGATGCAGAAACAAGTTTCATCATGCTAGTTCTGAGATGACAGCACAGTGGGGGAGAAATGGGGGAGAGCGAAAAAAGAAAAGGAAAACTCACAATAATTTCAAGTTGGTACTCTGTTTTATAGCAGTTGGTTTGCTCTTTAGCTTGCCTTTTTTTTGGTGGTTCTGCAATTGATGTATCTGAGCACAGATGCAGGTGTATTGGATTAGGGGACTGTGTCTGAAAAGCTATGTATTTGTGGGCTATAGAATAACTTGTGGAAATGCCCTCCACCTGTCTGATAGTTTTGGTTTGTGCCCTGTGGTATGCCTTCTGTTGGACTGTAAGGTGAAATCAGACATGTAAGCTTCTCATAGAAGCAGTGGAATTAAGCAGAAAAGAGTCTGGTGCCTATTAAGGATGCTTAATTATTTTGTTGCTTGATTAATAATAAAAATAAGAGACAAAAGAAAATCACTCATTTTGGAATACCATTAAAAAAAATCCCCACATACAGACACAAAATCCAAAAATGAAACAAACAGAAAACACAAACCAAACAGAAACACAAGCAAAAACCAAAAATCCACCACTAAAAACCAAACACCCCCAAAAAACAACCCCCCATCATAAACCATATATTGGTTTACAACGAAAGAGTGAAGAAATTAGCTATCAAAGTACAGGTAATTCAGGAGGCATTTCATATTGACTTGAATAATTTCTCAATTTTGAGCAAATTCAGGTATGCCAAAATACATACAGGGTTGTATGCAGAAAACTGCATGGAGATTGTAGAATAACGGATGCCAGTGCTGTTGCAGCTGAGCTTTCTGATTAAGTATCCTCACATACCCATCTTCATGCAAGTGGGGAGTTATGCAGATTTGCTTTTCACTTCTCTTTTTGGCATTATATTGAAGAGACTGGCTTTCTACTTAGTACCAAGAAGGCAGTGGGTGTTGTGGGTCACTTTTATTTACTACAGTAGTGCTTTATGATCTGGCTTCTCATTCTGTGAGAGCCATGCTATGGTGGGCAAAACTTTTTTTTGAAACAGCTAATCCTTCTTTCTTGCTCCTTTGTTTTGTTTTCAAAGTTCTGATGTGGTTTGGGAGACGAAACCCAAGAAGAAATCAAGATGGAGACCAATGAGTGTTAAGCAGACTGATAAATTAGAGCAAGAATTCAAAGAGTACAGTGAGCTAAGCCCTTCAGAAAATAAGATTGTTGAGTTGGAATCAAATGTTTTGGTAATACTGATAGTTCTCTAATTTTGTTGTTTACATGTAAATACACAAAAAAAGATAATTTATTGATTTTACTATCTTTGAAGAAATTTCCAGTGAAAATTTGAGATGATTGACTTACCTAATCCATTTGAAAACTCTAGCTAGAAAATCAATCTTTGGGAAAAAAAAAAATCCATAGACATTTGAAAGCTTGCTACAGAGTTCTTGTTGTTAGCCTCTAACTTAGAAATTGAAGTGTAATATTTTTGCAGATTATGAGACTAAATAGGCATAAAACTACTGTAAAAAAGCTTTATATTTGGTTCATTTGTTATACCAGGGAGGTGGTCAGGATGTTAGTTTGGGATTTGTGTGTTTTAGTACAAAACCATGTATTTTTCAAGTGCCTTATTGTGGGATAATTCAACTGTGTAATTCAACTGTATACATATGAAAAAATCATTCCAGGAATTATTCTGGAATGTAGAAGCATATTATGATCCAAATGCTGCTGCCCTTGCTACTCATGAGAAATGTGGTGTAGGTAAATGAATATGGTATAAGTAAATGAGATTTTTTTTTCCTCAGTCATAGACTGTAGAAAGCCATGTAGTAGTCCCCCAAATAATTCATATTTTGTAGCTTTACTTCTATTGAAATTTATGACAAAAGCTGCAAAACTTTTGCTGCTAAGCTATCTTTAAAATGTTAATGAACAGTGTAAATTGTGAAGTATATTATAAAAAACAATCTTTTGAAACACACAGCATACCAAATTTTCTTTGATAATACAATAGGTATGTTTAACCCCTAATGGAATGAACATGAAAATTCAACAACCAAATGAGATTCCTATCAGAAGGAATTATCTGCCAGCTTTAAAAGTAGAATACAGTTCATCTGCACATCAGAAGTCTTTCAGAATTCAAATTTACAGGATACAGGTGAGTCTTGTCAAAAAAAAAGTGAGTTATTTGTTAAGAAAAAGTGACTTTTATGGAAAGTTAGATTTATTTTTACAATTATTTGGATTTGTTATGTTTTGCATTTGAGTATACTCATTGCCTTTTACATCGTTTTTTCTCAGTCTTTGGAAATACTACTTAAATGTTGCTGGGGAAAAAAAAAGGCAAAACCAAACCAACAACAAAAACCCAAACAAAATAAAGCAAGAGACAACTATGACATGAGACAACATTTACCATTCATCTCCTGTGCTTTCGCTTTTGGCTTTTCTTACCACCAACCAAAAAAAAGTACAATTTGTTGTCTTGCATATGTTCAAGTTTTTCAAAACAAATCCTTTGCAAAAATTCTGCATAGCATTGATCACCACTAACTTATAAAAGCTTTTATAGACTGTTTGGACTGGATTATTTTATTTTGAAAATAGAGGTATTTTGAACCACAACAGCAGCTTTTTTTTTTTTCTGCTTTTTAATTGTTGGAATGCTATAGGTAATGTTCATAATTCCTGTGTGTGTCCTGATTTTAAAATATTTCACTATTGGAAAGCTAATGTTCTGTGCCTTGTCCTGTCCTTACCACTATTAGATACAAAACCAGATTCCTGGAGCCATATTTCCCTTTGTGTTCTATCCTATTAAACCTCCAAAGTCCATCACCTTGGATTCAGGTTTGTTGTTCTGGTTTAACATAATCCTTACTTCTAAAATGGCAAGAACTTTTTTTTTTTTGTACTGAAGTTAACCATGTTACTTTCATAAGATGAAGTCTGTATAAGCTTACTGACTACAGAGAACACAAATACTAATGTTAGAGATAAGGAAGCAGTTTTCTCTACACAGACGATAAACAGAAAGTCATTTAAACAGTTAACAGTTAGAAGAAAACCCGATTTCTTTCATCCATTGATACCATACCTTTTAAGCACATCTTTCTGGCACACTAATTCAGTGCTCTTGGAGAGCATAATGTGGAAGTTACATACGGATCAAGCTTATGAAAGGCTTTAGGCTGTTGCATTCAGACAGCAATTAAAACTTAATACTGACTAATACAGGAGAAGGATTGCGTGCTGAAAATAGGAAAAGATCAAATCGTTTCTTATCTCGATGGTAATGAATTTGTTGCACTGTTTCTGTATTACTTGCATTTGCAGTGCCAGGGCAGTGAGGATTCACTTTTCATCTTTAGTCATCCCATTTTTCCTTAATGCCCCAAATAAATTGTTTATCTTAATCATGTTGTTTATTTTTTCTTTGCTTGCATGCAATAGATGACCTAGTGACCTATCTGAAAAAACACAGCTAATAAGGAAAAGAATGTGTGCCAATGCCAGTCTAAACTCAAAATTGCTATGTGAGGCACCATTTATAAGCTCTGTAGATGGCAAATTATATTTTGCCTACTTTGTATGGAGCCTTTCAAGTTCTCTGTTGCTAGGAGCATAGAGCTTAATGTCCATTTACTAGGTGATGAATTGCAGTATTCAATTAACTCACACTGGGAAAAGTCACTTGGAAGACCAGAGTAATCTCAGCAGGGATTTTGGATTGAGACAAAAAATACTGCTTGCAATTTTGTACAGAAGCTACTATGATGTGAGGTGTTCATTCTTAATATGATCAATTTAAGGCTTGAGAGCATAAATCTGTGGAATTATTTTTTTTGTTATGTTTTTGTATCTGCTGTTGGAAAATCCTATTCCATTACAAGGGAAATTATTCAAGTCTAAGATTATATCAATATTTGTTTGCTTGTAAAAGAAAATGTTACATTTTCAGAGATCAGTGAAATAGAATTTTGAATTTCTATTTCATCGTTGTTTTCGTGTTCCTTTCTGTTCCTGTTTTTTTTTTCCCTGACTTAGTTGTTTGCCAGTCATATCCATTATGTAATCCTGCTTTACAGGATTGAGAAAATCCTGAACATATGTGACATTTTAATTTTAAAAAATAAGGGTATGTATGTCTTATAAAAATCTGTGCTGATCTCTTTTTATTTACAACTTGATAGCACCAAAACCATTTACCGATGTCAGTATTGTCATGAGAACTGCAGGACACTCACAAATATCTCATATTAAGTAAGTATTTTTGACATGTTCCTTCTCTTTTGCTATTGATTATGTTTAAGCAAGCTTTAAAACTAAAGTTATTCTAGGGGCAAGCATAATGCAAGAGAATTTTACACCAGCTTATTCTTGGAAAGGTCAGAGCACATAAAGATAGATGAAAGCTCAGTCCCCTTTATTATCAGCAAGGATTTTTAAGTGTCTTTTAATGCAGATTCTTAGTCTTTTGTAATTTAACAAAACCTCTGTATTTAACAGTGCTATATACAGTTTTAAATACTGCTACTTGATTAAAATAGTTCTTGTTAGAGGAAACATGTTTATCTCACACAACTATGGGAAGCCCTCTTTTCACCAGTAGTGGTGAATCCCTCAAAAAAACCAAGTATTTGAAGGCAATACGCAAGTGGACTAAATACCCTATATTAAATTTTATGTGTTACACATTTTCATAAAATACCTTATAAATTGTGTTTCTTTTTCATGTGCAGGTATTTTAAGGTCCTGATTCAAGAGATGGATCTCAGATTAGATCTTGGTTTTCTGTATGCACTGGTTGAATTCTTCACACAGGCTGATGTGCTGAGTGACCAAGAGGTAGAAACTTTTTGTTGTTTAAAGATTAATAGATTTTAAGTTGTAATTATTCATCTTGTATTCAAAAAAAAATAAAAAGGAAAAGAAGAAGAAAAAAAACAACCACAAACAAAAATAACAACAAAACACAATGATCTGGACTTCTGTGTCCATAACACTGGTTAACTGCTGTGTCTGCAACTAATCTGTAGCTGGGAGGGTTTTAAGAGTTACCGTTGCCTGCGGCAAACAGTAAACTCTTTCCTTTATCCTCATCTTGCATTCTGTGCAAAAAATGCTGCAGAACCTCCTGAAAAGAATGACACTAATGCTGTTGTAAATTCTCTGGTCTGGCTAATGCCTGATGGATCAGTTAATTAAGAACCCAAGACAGGAAGGAAGTTAAAATAATTCCATTTGCCTTATTGCAGCTTATTTAAAAAAATTAAAATAAATCTAGGAAAACCTTGGTCAGAAAATCACTGAAACTTGCCTTTCCACGAGAGCAAGAGAATGTGAAAGGAATGGAGAGAGAGGCTGATTAGAAAGTAAAAGTGATTTTGGTAATTTTGTGCAAAAGTATAAAATTTGAAGATGATGTAGTTGACATGGTGATACTAAGTGGAGAGGAGAGGGCAGTGGGATGGAATTCAATTACTGTACAGGGAGAATGGGAGGGGTTTGTGCAAAGGAACAGTAGAAATAAAATAAAATATAGTAGTATGAAGTACAAGGTGTTCTGCTTGGGAAATAATAATGAAAACTTCTGATACAACCATAAAGCAGCAGAGGAGACAGAGTTTCTTGGATTTGCCAAAGAAAACAAACAAACAAAAAAGAAGTGATAATCTTTATAGATATGATGGAGTTCTGGTGTATATTGGGTATGCTCTTCTTGTTAAGAGTATTGAAACTTGAATGTCAGTACACAACTAACTGATAAGAAATTGTTTAGAGGAAAGTTTGCTGGTTTTGTCGTTATCTCAAAAATGCTGCTAGTGAAAAATGAACCAGAAATATTTGCATGAAAGATCTGCCTGGATGGGTAGAGGAAAAAGTCCTTTTTGATGATGCAGTAAGAGGTATTGTCTTACTGTGGCAAGTGAAAGCTGTGCTGGAAAGGCAACTTACTTTGCTTTTATTTCCCCATATCTACACATCAGAAATTAAAGAAGTATTACTGCTCAGGGTTTATACTAAAATAAGCAGAAAATATTTAAAAGTTACTCCATTGTAAACATAAATTGAAAATTAGAAGAAAGTGTGGAACAATGGAATTAATTCCTGGAATAACATTTCAAGCAAGATAGGGATCTTATTAGAATTTCCGAGTTTAGAGCAGAACAAATTCCTGTAAAACTTGTCCACTATGGGTTGTAGTTTAATACGTATTTTCATCTAAGTAAATTTGCTGCTCTTGCGTGATATAATGTATTAAATATACCCTCAGTTTCCTACTTACATTTCTTAAGGAGTTGTTTGCTTTGAATTTGAAAAAGAAGATCCTGATTTTGGTGGATTATTTGTAGCTTGGTTTCTGGCGTGTGATAAAGGAAAACTAAATGTACTTTCCAGTTCACACAACACGTAAGTGGTTACCTTGAGTTTGGGGTTGTCAGGCATGAAGAACTAGTTGGTTCTTCCTAGTCATCTGTCTTTGCTGCTGCTGTAATTTGAAGCCTGTGGATTCTTTGCAGAGTTCTAGTGGCACCACAGTTTTGCAAAGACTCACAAAACGTATTAATTGCTTGTTGACTAAGGAACTCTTATTTCTTGGTGATAATGTAAGTTTTAAGTAAAATTTGAACTTCAAGACTGAGATCCTCTCTGAGGGTCACCTTTTTCCAAATCAGGACCTAGGTATGTATTTCTATAATATATAGTCTTTTTATATTATAAACTCTTGAAGCAAAACTTTAGTAATGCAATTTTTTTAAAGGCTGGATGAGTCCAATTTTCTGAAGTGTCATCAGCTTAATTAAACATCTCTAAAAATATAAATAGTAAGAATGAGCAGTCTCATTATGGTGTATGAAATATAAGGAAATGTGAAGGATTCCTTAAACAAAGCAGAGATTAAATAAACATTAATAATGTTACTTTAGAATTGTTTCAGAAATGTCACTGTATTTTCATGTGCAGGAATATGTAGTCTAAGCTAGTCGCTCCCAGCCGTATGTTAGGGTCTGTTACATCTGTTCGTGCCAGGTGTACCTGTGAATTCTAGATAATTGTGGTAGTTTGAAGAATTATGTTAATTTTCAATACATGGTTGTGTAGTAGAAAAAATACATAGTTGTATTTTATTCTCTCTTCCCCTCCCAGTCAAAAGACGAATGATTTGAGACCAGCATTAAGAGGTGAATCCAGAGATCAGAGGAGGCATTTTTAGTGGAATTGCGGGGCATGAATTTAGTATTTGACCCCTACTTGAAATTTAGTGCCTTGACTGTTTGACTTGTTTAATTAGCAAGGTGGTAGCTGGGTTTACTGTTCTGAAAGGACTTATCACATTATTTTCGGTTACAACTTCTGTTTCTTTGGCTGGTTAGGTCTTTTCTGACTATGGCTTTAGAATTGTTGATTTAAAAATCTTAAAATGTTTTTTGTAGTTGGCCAGTTCTTCTACAACTTTTGCAAAGGAACTATTTTGAAGGAGAAAAGGGCTAGATGGAGGTTTTCTCAGAATACGTAAAAGTGTAGTTTCTATGTAACAGAAAATAGTCTTTTGTGTAGTTTTTTGTATTTAAAACCTATGCGCTATATTATGTGTTCAAAAGGGTGTGTGTGTGTGTGTGTGTATATATATATATGTATGTGTGTGTGTGTATATATATATACATGCCTTTTGTTTGACACAGGTAAATGTTGTCCAGACTTTACTTGAAAATATTTGGTATTTGAACTTTCATATATTTTGTTTATTTGTTTCTTTGTTTTTACTATGAAATAAATGTATGGTGGATAGTTTTTATACCTACGTTTCCTCCTCTTCATACAAAAAAAAAAAAAGAGGCAGTAAATAAAATCTAGTTAAAAGTCCTCTAAAATGCCAAGTTTTTAATTAAAAAAATAAGATCAGTAGAGTGTAAGTAGTACTAGTCAAAGTATTACATCTCAGTGATAAATCATGATAGTTTTACATACTCTAAATTTTAAATTAATGTTTTTTTGGAAATGCATTCACAGCTAGAACTTTTCAAAAAAGATGTGGAATCTCTTCAAGAAGAACTGATGAGTGTGTCATCAATGGATACATCACAAATCAGCTTGTATGAATACTTTCATATCTCTCCGATTAAGGTATACCTTTTTCACAGTACAGCTTGTGTTTGCTTTCAAAATGAAGGATTTTTGTCTCATGCAGGGTCGTGCACACTGGAAATGAATAAGCATAGAGGTGATCAAAAATAGAATGAAAATGTCCTGGAAAAGTGCTTTCGCTGTTACCAGTAACTTATGGGGTTCACATAAATATGTATTGAATCTTTGCATTAAAAGTTCATTATTTCATTCCTATCCATGACTTCCTTCATATACAGTAATCTTTTTATTATTCAAGAGATCCTTTCAACATGCTATAGTTTGTGTGCAGTGTGGTGCAGATTGGGGAATGACATAATTTCTAAAAAACATATAAAACCAGCATTACTGCGCAGTGACGTTTTCTGCTTTATTGTTACTCTCTGGAAAAGCAGTTTTTGGTTTTTGACTCCAGTATAGAGCCCTTCACGCAATTTTCCTGAATGTTTTTCTGTTTTGAGACTGTCACCTTAATTTCTGTGAAACAGATGCTTTGATTAATTCAAGTCTAGAGAAGTGGAGTTTTTCTTGTATACCTTTTCCAGTATTTATTTAACACCTCTAAAACTTGTGTTAATAATTATTTGTTTTCAGGCTTTTGTTTCTCACTCTTGCTTGGACACCATGCTACATTATTTTCAGTCTACTTTGATTATTTGATATTAGTTATAGAAACAAAAAGTTTGGAAACAAGCTAATAACCTAAATTATAGCTAAAATATTCTGGAGTCCTTGTCTGAAAACATGCAGAAGCAATTTCAAGTTCATGTTTTCTCAAAGGTAGTTTCAATTATTCTGTTCTACTTTGAATGTCACTGTTTTTTTATTGCACTATGTGGTGTATTTATGTTCTGTGTTTTGAAGTCAGTCAGGTTTCATTCAGGATTAGAAATGTCTTAATTTGTAAATCATCTAAAAGATTATAAAGATAGAAATACAATACTTGTAATTACCAACCATATTATTTCCCAATCTTGTTTTTATCCTTTAGTTACACTTAAGCTTTTCACTCAGCACGGGTGGAGAAGATAGTAATAAAGAGGAAAGAAAGAATGAATTGATACCACTTCAGTCCTTGAATCTCCTGCTGAAGAGCATAGGGGCCACCCTCACAGACGTACAAGATGTTGTCTTTAAGTAGGTTAAAAATATGATTGTAAGGATTGCTTCCAAAAGTTAACCCAATATTAGATATGTTAGATTTTTTTTGATCTGCGTAATAAGGACTTACTTTTTATCTTTTGTAGGTTGGCATTCTTTGAACTCAGCTATCACTTCTGTACTACACAACAGCTCCAATCAGCTGTTGTAAGGCATTATTCAAAACAGGTTAGAATACTTAAATTTCAATATTTCATTATATTTTTATTTTGAAAGCACGACTTTGTGCCTTGGCTCTGTGAAAACAAATAAAATTACTTTCAACCTTGAATGTTTGTACAGAGGTTAAATACATAAAGACATACAAAACAGTTATTAGTTTGTTGGGTTCTGTTGCCTTTATTTTGGGAGCAAGTACTGTTTTCCAAATTATGACTTGAGGAAAAGTGGCATGGATAACAAAACAACTTGCTGGAAGGGATAGTGGAAGGAAACACAATGCAGCTCTGAAAGAGAAGAATCAGCATCAAACTGTTGATGCTTTTTCTTGGGCATTAACAGTATATGAATTATGTTCCCTTTTTGGCCTTTGGATGGCATGACCTGAACAGTATACAGAGGAGAGAATCCAGCAGACACACTTTTGCATGAAAGAATTAGTCGTTTTCATCCATCATTAATAAGGGATTCTTTGGACATGTCAATTCAGTGCTCTGTCTGTCTTTAAAGGAGAGAAAAAACAAACATGGTTTTAATTGGGGAACAAGTTATCTGTTGTTCTCTGTTCCTTCGTTTTCCCAGAGGGAAAACTTGAAATCTCCTATGAGCCACTCAATTTTTGTTTTAAAATCAAATTACCTTTCATGTAGTTGTAACATTTTGCAGTGACAATGAACAAAATTTTCTCAGCGCATGCACATTTTGTCTTGTAGTATTAAAGAAATGTAGGTAATGTTCTTGCTTTGTAAAATCTCAAGACCATTAATGTCAGTTATTTGTGAAATGCTCATAAGAAGTTACGTTTATTTGGCTGACAATATGCTTTACTCACTATAAGATCTTTTTTAATACAACTACTCTTCCAAATAATTATATTAAACTCATGTTACTTTCACTTTTTTTTTTTTCCCTAATCTAGTTATACTACACTGTTTGCCTTTGGTTTAGTGTAATTTCTGAAATATTTTTACCAATAACTGTTTTTATTTTAGGCTATTAAACAGATGTATGTTCTTATTCTTGGCCTTGATGTCTTGGGTAATCCATTTGGATTCATAAGAGGCTTGTCTGAAGGTGTAGAGGCATTCTTCTATGAACCTTACCAGGTAAAAATCTTTGCTACCTCCTTGTAAAATGTAGCACAGGTAGATAGATACGAATTGTGTTGAAAACGGGAATATATTAATACCTTTTTTTGGTTTTAACTTTCCGTTTAGAATTGAAAATTTAAAATGAAAGTGCTAGGAAAGGTTACTGGAAACTTCAAGCAAGATAAAAAGGAGAGAGTAATCCATTTAATTTGCAAAAGACTATTCCTTATGGTTCTTATTTTAAAACAAATCTGTGGTTTTTTTCTTGTTTGCCTTTAAAATAAACAGACTTCAGGGAATTATTATTTTAAAATAGTCTTAATTTCTCTCACAGGTGCTCTTGTGTGCACTTTCACACTTTCTCACTCAGTCATGTACTCTCGTTCTCTTAGATATATACATAATTCCAATAACAATTTGAGATTTTAAAATATGGGATGCATACTATTTGAAATTTAATAAAAATGCCTTTTTTTTTTTTTTTTTTTCCTTAGGGAGCCATCCAGGGTCCTGAAGAATTTATAGAAGGAATGGCACTGGGACTTAAAGCTCTAGTAGGGGGAGCTGTTGGTAAGTTTCAGCATTGTCACGGTGGTAAAAGTAATAGTAAGCAGTACAGGTGAATATTTGTAAATTGCATTGGTGTTTTACTTTGTTTTATTTTCCAATAGGTGGATTAGCTGGTGCTGCATCGAGAATCACTGGTGCTATGGCAAAAGGAGTAGCTGCAATAACTATGGATGAGGATTACCAGCAGAAAAGGAGAGAAGCCATGAATAAACAGCCCACTGGTCTGAGAGAGGGTATCACTCGTGGTGGAAAAGGATTAGTTTCTGTAAGGAGAAAAAAAAATATTCTAAGATTAATGGATTTTATGCAGGAAACAGTAGGAAATATAGACGCTGCTGTAGTCACCAGAGTTATTACTTGTTCTTTTAATTCTGATTTTGCAAATACGTGGCCACGATTGAGTTATAATTTTAAAGAAAAACATACGAGGGTAGAAGAGGAGAAAGGAACTATGAAGTCAGTGCCCCTAGTTCTGTTAACTTTGTAGTGAACTTTAGAATAGTTCAGCACATGTGATTTGAGGCTATTCACCAAAGAAGTAGTAAGAAAAATGTAAAAAATGAAAAATATAACCTGAAAGCATATTTAAGACGTCTTTGTTTTTCTTTGTAGGGTTTTGTCAGTGGAATAACAGGAATAGTTACAAAACCAATAAGAGGTAAGTTTACGTCTTCTGATTAATGTGCTATTCATATGATGGTAAATTTTTGATATTTGATGAGGCCTTATAAATCTCAGTTATAAAACATTCTATAAAGATTTTATATTCCTACTGACTTTCAGTTTAAAAGTTGTTTACGTGAACTTTGTGTGGAGGAGAGTATGCAGTTGCATGCCAAATAAGATTTGTAATTTAATGATAATTAAGCTTCCTAAGATTGTAAGAAAAACTCAGTGTTTTATAATGATTTGTTGCACTTCATCCGTTTAGGTGCTCAGAAAGAAGGAGCAGCTGGTTTTTTCAAAGGCGTTGGAAAAGGCTTAGTGGGAGCAGTAGCTAGACCTACTGGAGGAATCATAGACATGGCAAGCAGCACATTTCAGGGTATTAAAAAGTAAGTAAAATCAATATGAAGAATGACATATGGCATGAAACAGACAATAGCAGTAGCACATTGTGTCTTTGTGTCACTTCTGTGTTAATGTTTCTGGATCTCTCAACTTTGTCATTAATACAGATGAGCCAGAAAAAAATCTTATCCAAATTATTTATATAAAAATAGGTGTATTTTTGAAAAATACACAGTTGATAGCATTTGAAAAACACAGCATCAGATCTTGGGTATTTCTAGCATTACCAAAGAAACGAGTTTAAAAGCCTCAGTGATCAGACTTCCTTCAATTGCTGATTTACATGAAATAATACGGGAACAAAGGACTTATCAGCAGCATGCAAAGTTACTGTTTATATTATTACTGCTATATGAGATGAGTTCCAAGACTATGAGGTCATGCTGGGATCTGTCCTGGTTGTTCAAACTGAGAACTGTGTTAGGACTCACTTTAAGAAACCTGTTGCTGTAGATGATCTTGCACTGTAATGTGTAAAGAAATAGGATAAAGTGTTTTGAGGGGGCATTTGGCAGCTTCTTCTGAATACAGATGTTTAACGTCCCTATTCTTTTTAGTGAGCTGGCCCGCTTTTTCTGCCTTAAGATTACCAGTCTCTTCTGTTTTTTTGCTTTAAATTCTTTAGCAGAGAAATGCAAGAAAAATATCAGAACAGGAGTTCCCTATGGCACAGATGTGTTTGATTTTTAAGTTTTGAATTGCAATACTTAGACACTAAGAATTGCAGGTGTGTGCTGCCCTGTGCCATCTAATTTTCTAATAATCATTCTCTGAAATAGATTTCTGGGTAAAATCTGTTAGTGTTTCGTAGAATTTCATAGATACTCACTGTGTATTCATATGCAAAAATAAGTAGACAACAGCAGTTGCTGTTCCAGTACTTGAATTTAATTTGTATGTGAAATTATTTAGAGCCTTTGCTGAATATTATAGCTGAGTAGAGATATTGACACATACCTTAAATTTTCTGCTTTATTGTCAGAGTTGCAGATTCATCAGAAGATGTGATAAGCCTGCGCCCACCCCGCTTCTTTGGTGAAGATGGAGTTATTAGACCTTACAGATTAAGAGATGGAACTGGAAGTCAAATGTTACAGGTGAAGAAAAGATAATTTGACACTCATTTTATCTCATCATACATTTACCTAAATATTTCACAGAATTTCTCATTTCTTAAATACCCTACAACCCCTTATCTAGTAACTCAGTAGTTAAGAAATTTCATTTAATTTCTTAGGTTTATGACCACTTTGGTCTTTTAGTTTCTGTAATAAACCTTTTGAGAAAGACCCTGTAATTTATACCAGTATATCTGTAGAAGTTTGTGCAAGATATAGAGCATTTTGAAAGAAGAAAAAGTTTTATATGTGTAATTAAAAAGCTTTATGTTTTTAAGTTTTAGTTTTTATAAACCGTGATGATAAACCCAAAGATATTTTTTAGTAATTTTATAACACACACTTTAAACAGTGACATTTTAATCTCAATTTTATATAAAACAACATTTCAAACTCAAAATAACTGTATGTCATACTTCAGCCATTGATAGAACATAAACAGTTTTGAAGTGGAATACTGTTTGCAGGAAGAACATGCTGAGCAGCAGCTTTTCTTTAATAATTCAGCTGCCATTTAAGCAAATTTGACTCAGCTACCAAAGTGGAAATAATTTCAACTGTCATGCAACTTACAAAATTTCTATTTTTCTCTGTTATTAGTAGAACTGCAATTTAGAAATATTCAAATATAAGAAATAAAGTAGTAATTAGTGATCACATGAATGAAAACAGAATTTTTAAAATACACATTGAAGGATTCACAGTGTGCTAGCAAAATGTTAGAGAACTCGTACAGAAATAAGCTTTTTGGAGAAGCAGATAAGAATGAAATAGCCTTAGGAGAGGATTTTTAGTCTAAGAATTGCCATAGCATTTTCTTTTGTGTTGAGCTCCAATTTGGTTGTTTCTGTTTCTTTTGCATTTCATTTGTGTGTCTTTGGTTTTCTGGTCAAAGAGAATTGTCCTATTTGGGTCATCTTTGCTGTACCATTGTCTGGTGATGTAGCTCAGCAGACTGTGAAGGTTCTTTGATTAAAAATTAGTATGCTTCTGCTTTTCTTGTAATGAGATAGCTTTAACCTGTCCTCTCCAATTTGAAGCTAGTGTTATAAGGCAGTATTAACCAGCGCATAGTTAGAAGCTACTACCAATGAACGACATAAACTTACTTGCTAATACTTCTTTTTTTTAGTAAGAAAATTAATCCCCAAATATCCTGCTTTCTGCTTTAAGTGTACCAATAAAACAAATGCTAGCAAACCAGCAGTGTCAGCTGTGATGTGCAGACTTCTCTGATGACTTTGCATCACTTTTGCTTCTTAAATTTGTACATGCTTGCATTTTTTTTTTCTGAGAAACCCTTATAAATTACTGCAATGTAAGAGGTAGTTGTAACTTTTCTCTTTTTTGTGTTTGAGTACAGTACCACCATTATGCAACTTTTAAAAGCATAAAGGCTTTGCCTTGTGTAATGCCTGTCAAATTTTGTGGTGGCACCCACCATTTGAAAGTACCTAAAGTTGAAAAATTGTATGTTCCTTGTTAGTTTTCACTACTGGTGATTCCAAGGCAAAACCAGTCTTGAAGAAATGTTTTGAAAGTTCCAAACACGGTTGTAATTCTCCCTGTAGACAGTCAAATCAGAAAATAATGTGTAATTTTTTTTTCAGACATTAATTACTGATACAGTATGTTTGATGTCTTAATCTTATTCACCTTCAAGTGTACTTGATATTTCTTTGTTTTCCACGAAACTCAGTGTATTACTTGTCCTCTCTCTGAAGCAGTTAGACTAGCACAATTTTTTCTTATGGGGAAAAGAGATTATTCTTCCCTTTCGTATTATTTTTGTGCATACAGGTCTGGTGACTGGCCCCAGTGCAGTCACTGTCATAGGATTTTCAACAGATTACTGGATTAGATTGGAATAAAACTTCCATTAGTGATTTAGTGATTGTATAAGCTGATTAAAGGAAATAGGATATGGGTGATTTCATGTGCTCATATTGTGTCCTAAGCTAGGATGTCACTTCAGAATGTCTTTGTTTTCTGAGGGTTTATTTTGCTTATAGTTAACAAATTGCCAGACAAACTAATACTTCTAAACTAATACTTCTGCTTTCTTCTTCCCTTACCATGCTTTCAGAAAAGACAGGCCTACAGGGAATGGACTAAGACTCAAAGTAGTAGTGATGATGATGACAGTTAGCATAATATGGACTGTAACAGATATACGTGGCCTTTGTCACGTTTATTTGACCTTTAAATATTAAATGTTGCTGCTATGACTCCAACTGAGAAATTGGGGTTGTCTGATACTAAATAATCACTTTTAAAACTGTGCAAAAAAAATGTGGGGATATAAGCTGTGTGATGATGAGTGACAGGAGCAAAGTATATTAAAAAAATAGTCTTACAGTTAAAACTGGATATTAGTTGAAAACAGTATTGAATAATATGAACAAATAATAATACCATGACCTAGAGTTTATTTCCAAATATGTTTCTATCAAGTGTATTTGATGTTATAAATGTGTAAACTGCATTTACGTAAGTGTTTCACAGGTTGTATTTATAATTTGCAAGATGGAATGCTTTTAAATGTCTTTAGTAAAACTTTACTGAGTTGTACAGTCATTATTGATGTTAAAATGCTGTTTGACTGTTTATTTCATATTTCAAAAGTATTTTGTCTGCTTTTCTTTTTAACAATAAACACGTCTAAAGCATATCTAAACCGGATTCATTTGTTCTGTTCCAACATTGCTTCTTGTATTTCCTGGAACTAGGTTATGTAAAAATACTAAATGGCTTATAAAAGTATTTTGAAGATAAAATACATATATTTTGAAAGGAACGTTTAACATAAATCTTTAAT
Organism: Patagioenas fasciata; assembly: GCF_037038585.1. Classification (NCBI taxonomy): domain Eukaryota; kingdom Metazoa; phylum Chordata; class Aves; order Columbiformes; family Columbidae; genus Patagioenas; species Patagioenas fasciata. The sequence continues at coordinate 27,953,392 of NC_092560.1, forward strand.
TTTTCATTTATAATTTGTTTTACCATGATCTTAAGTACTGCTTTTCTGTATCCATTGGAATCCTTCTATGTGTGGAATAATGGTTTATTTAGTTATTTTTTATTGTACCCATAAATGATTTGATTCTTAAATCAGTATTTTATTGCTTTCATAGCAACAAGAAAAACTAAAAAATTCCACTTCAGAACTAAGCACTATGTAAAATCACAGATAGATCTCCCAGATAGAAGAGAGGACTAACTGAAGAGCCTTTTTAGCTGAAACTACTGGTGCTTAAGATTGCCACAAGATTGCCACTTATTTTAGAATACTGTCATCTCAAAAGGATGTCTTGCCGATATAGCTGAAAGACTCTGTTGCAGTGTGGTACTGACTGAAACAACATGGGGAGGATTTTGAATATTTTGGATACAAATAGAGCTCAGGTATTTCTTTGAAGTATTAAGTTATTTTCTCTTCAGTCCTGAAAAAAGACTCATCATGCCTCAAAGTTGATGAAGTTGTTAGGAGAACTTCATGGAAAGTTTACTGCTGCATTCTGGGGGTTTGGGAACTTTGTTACCTGGCATTTTTTTTATTTCTTTTGGCTTTTTAGTGCAATCTCTTTCTCATCCTATAAAATTTTGTTTTTCTTCTGTAATGACCTGTCATACAAGAAAATGCATGTCAATTTTAAAACAAAACATATTTTTCCTCATTCTAAAATGGTTTTAAAAAGTAATGTAATTATTCTTTTACTGAGAAAGCATTGCTGCAAAAAGAATAATTTGATTTTTAGAAATAATGTTTTTTCTACCAAAATGACCTAATTTCTTAGGTTTTTTAACTTGTAGTTCTACAAATCATTACAGAATGCGGAAGTAAAATTTAGGATGAATGGTAGTACTTTTGGGTCAGGTATCACTAATTCCTAATTCAAGTTCCATTGCAACTAGAAAGAGTTCTTTCTTCACTCAGTAGATTGAAAGGTTGTAGAATGATAGCAACGAAACAAGAAAGGTAAAAATAATCGTGAGTACCATTGGCAAATGTAATTATATACCTTTAACTTTTTTTTCTTTCAAGGAATATAGTTCTTTTTTTTGAAGTTTTTATTTTAATTTAAAATGTAGTCTATATTTTATTTGTTTCTGTCTTGAGTCTATCTTCCTGTGAACATACATTGGGCAAATAAATAATTTCGATTTAGGATGACAAAAAGATATATCACGTGGGATATTAGGATGCCAAAACCTGTGAAAAGCATAATAGCTAAGTAGCTGAAACTAGTGCTCTTTAAAGCACCAAAAATGCAAAAAAATAATTTGGCAATTCTTTGTTTAGGTATTTTAAGTGTCAAAAAACCACAAACCATCTTTTCAAATGCAGTTTTTTGTTGTTTTTCAGTTTAATGTGTTTTAATAGTTTAACTTTTAGCTGCACTTTTTTTTGCCACACTTTTTCACTGGTCAATTCCAAGTGCATTACTATGGCTGAAAAGTCCAGGACTAAGTGCCATCCTTTCAGCTCAGGTTGCCAGGTTTTTTGCTGTCAGCTACAGAACAAGTTGATGATTCATCTTTTCCTAAGTCTTTAGTTTTACTCTCTTGGTGACTTCTGTGATGGTTGCTTGAATTTATATGCTTCCTCCTTGGTGAGGTGAACAATTGGCTGTGCTCTTTGTCTTTGATGATGTCCAGTACTCCTCTTTTGATCACGGTTCTTTTGCCTTTTTTGTTTTCTCAGTAGTGTCTGTAGACTTAAGTCAGTGAAGAGAGATACTATGGGCAGTTTCTGGGATCACTTATTAGACTATTTATACCTTTGCTGTTATTAGCCATTTACAGAAGATACAGACATGCCAGAAACTGGCCTTTGCCCTGCCAGGGAGAGAAGCTGAAAGAAAGGCTAGTCTCATGCTTATGAGGATAAGTTATTAACATCTGCACCATTAAATCAGTAGAGTTCACTGTGTCACAGCTCAGTGCCTACCCAAAACCAAAATAAATTCAAAAACCATTTATTTTTTTATTTGCCTTTATGGTCTTATGAGTTTGTGAGAGCTCTTTAACAGTGTTGTGTAAGGCTGCTGCCCAAGTATGCTGCAGTGTTTGTAAGCTTGTAAAGAAGGCAGTCCTTCAAAGCCGTGCTTCAGTTCAGTATCCTACTCTATTGGAGGTGTTCAGTGACCCTTTTTTTGGCCATGACATAAGCTTCAGATCAGGTGGCAGAATGTTGGAGTGGGTTGAACGGACCCTTTTCTTAGTATTCAAACTTCAGTCTGCCTGGAAAAACATCTGAGGAGTGGGAAAAGTTGTCCCATTCTTTCACGCCCTTGGGCTTGGGTTCAGATCAAAACATAAACATCCATATTGTGAAGTACTCTTAAACTGAGGTCTCACTTCATACAATTATAGGGAGAAATTCTTTCCAAAGTTCAAAGTAACTTCATTTTTGTTTGACATTGTCTTGACTCTTGGCAGGCATCCATTCATGCATGCTGTCTAGTTTGCTGATCCCTTCATTGAGTCACAGCTGTCATTATCTGTTTTCCTTTGGAAAACCTGTTGTGCCTAGGTTAATGGAAAGAGCACAATCCTTACCACTTAAATGTGCAACATTTGGATATTATTATATAGCCATTGCCCCTCCCCAAATAGAAGACTTGGATATATTTATGGGAAGCGGGCTGAAACTACGTAACACCATTGTTTCAGAAGAACCTGGAAGCTTGTGTGACTCGCTTTCATTTCAGCTTGTTTCTGATTGAAGCATGCATGCTTATGTATGGTGGAAAAGCAAGTAAAAACTATAAATGTCTGACACAAAGCATACACAAGCTCAATTGCTAACACAGAATACAGAAAAGAACATTGTAATGTTTTTCTGTTTGCCTTGCTTATACAGTAATCACTTCAGATGCTACAAATCAAAGAACTTCAGTTGTATTGGCAGGTAACGAAGAAAATCTAGATGTGGTCATCATGATGAAAGTGTAGATAAATACGGTTTCTCCATTCAGCTCATCAAATTAATTCTCTTGGTACTCAGATCAAAAATCGACCAGGATAATTCTGCCAGTCAGCACAGACAAATTATATTTCTGTTGTGAAGTAGAAACTTCGTGTTCTGAAAGAAAGCTGCTCTCCTAATTTCTACTGTCCTGCATACCATGGCCTCAGATCAAAATGTTAACCTAGACCTCAAATTTCTGTTGCTTTGAACAGAACCATGTTGATTGCAGAGTTGCTGTTCAGCATGGCTGAATGGAATCTTGAATTCAGCAACTAACTTTGCTTTTTCTAAAATGACATGGTACATTAGGATAACTGGAATGAGGGAGCAGGCAATAAGGGATTAATGTTAGTTCTTATTCATAAAGGATGAAAAGATAATTTTGCACAGCAGAAAAAGGAATGGTTTACATGTTATCTTTTTATCTTTTTTTTTTTTTTAACAATTCTTCCCTCTTTTTCACACACATTCAAACTACATCTAACAAGTGACCCAGCTACTGCTTAGAATTATTAAGTGTTTCTGTGGGGAAGATTTGATATGTAATTATACCAGGTTAGCTTGCTTAAAGCAGCAGTTATACACCTTTTGAAGAAATAAGCTTATCATTGCAGCTCAAAGATACATTCAGTGTTGGAGCTTCTATCAACAGCAGTTACCTTCAGAACTCACACATATGGACAGTAATCACTTCATAAGGAAATACACTGCTAATCTAAAATCCAATTGAAAACTTCAAGTTAATCAGAACATCAAGAGAGAAGAATAACAGATTTATAATGTAACGACCGTTACTACTTAAGAATATATTATATTTTTACAGACCATGTCAGTTGAGTTCAAGAAGGATATAAAACATTCTGACTTTTACATTGCCCATACTACTTGTATTTTTTAGAACTACAACCAGAAGGATCATAGTTGTTAAATTTTGTTTCCACTACCTACACTCTGGCCCACAGCATCCTGGCTTGTATCAGGAATAGTGTGGCCAGCAGGACCAGGGAAGGGATCGTCCTCCCCTATACTTGGCACTGCTGAGGCCCCCACCCTGAATGCCATGTTCAGTTTTGGGCCCCTCGCTACAAGAAACACATTGAGGTGCTGGAGAGAGTGCAGAGAAGGGCAATGAAGCTGATGAGGGACCTGGAGCACAAGTCTGATGAGGAGCAGCTGAGGGAATGGGCTGTTCAGCCTGGAGAAAAGGAGGCTGAGGGGAGACCTGATCGCTGTCTACAGCTACTTGAAAGGAGGTTGTAGCATGGAGGGCGTTGGTCTCTTCTCCCAAGTAACAAGTGATAGGACAAGAGGAAACAGCCTCAAGTTGCAGCAGGGGAGGTTTAGATTGGATATTAGGAAAAATTTCTTAATGGAAAAGATTGTGAAGCACTGGAACAGGCTGCCCAGGGAAGTGGTGGAGTCACCATTCCTGAAGCTGTTTAAAAGATTAATAAATGAGATTCTTGAGGAGCTGGTTTAGTGCCAGAGTTAGGTTATGGTTGGACTCGTTGATCCTGAGGGACTCCTCCAACCAAAATAATTCTGCGATTCTGCTCTGTTTCATTGCTATCTTTGTCAAAGGCCTCTAACAATAAATTAGGCGTATGTGGTGTGATTGGGAATCTTTCCAAATGTAGAGATGCCACTTTTCAGACACTCAGCATTTTTGTGTATCCATCTCTCCACAAATGATCACATCTCCTGTTAGATTATTGCAGTGGTGTCTAAGCATTTGTACTGCAGGTTAGGATTATTTGCAAAGGAGGGGGTTTGTGCTTGGATTACTTCACATTTTACAGCTGTTGGCATGTCTTTTTTCAATAGATTAATTCAATTTCCATGTCTAGTCAAGGAACCATAGCATATACTAATCAGGTTATTAAACTTTTTTAAAGTTGAAATTCAGAAGTTGTGTTTTAAAAATGAGTATTGGTTTTATTACAGCAGTGAAACTGGTATTGAACAAACAATGATTGATCAATATTAACTTCCATAGTTTTTCATTGCCAAACAGTGTTCTAAATTTCTGTCTTTCTCCAAACAGTTAATAGCTAGATACTGTAAAATTTCAAAAACTTACTTATGCATCTATGTTGAGGGATCAATTATATATCCTTTTACGTTTAGTGTTGTATAAGGCACTTTTGTAGCAGAGGAATATAAGAATTGCTGTAAGAATTATCAGCAGTAAACCGGTGTATCCTTTTGTAATGTATTTCCTCATGAATAGGGGCAAGTCTAATGCTAAAAGTCTAATGCTATAAATGAAGAGTAGAGAAATCTAAAGGCAGAAAATTTAGTAACTGCTCAGCATTAGCACAGATGCAAGTGTTACATTTGCAAATGGAATGTGTAGCATTTTCCTGTGTTTTATTTCCTTATTAACATATGTTGCCTACAAAACTATAGAACACAGATAACTTGCGTTTATGATCTTTGACTCATAGTTGACTATGAAGAGTAGTTAGCTCAGCGCTTACAACATACTAACAATATTTTTCTGCTGAATAAATAACTTGGTTTTGAATCTTAGTAGAGTAAAATACTCTGCAGAACTTAGTGGACATTTATGTTTTGTTTAGGATTGCAATCTGTGTGATAGTTAAGTACTGTGCTCCCATAATAATTTTCATAGATCTCAAGTCATTATGAGTAAACTGAGTAACTTGCACTGGGGTGACATGACTTGTTGAAAATAACCTAGCAAGCTAATGAAAAGATAAAGGTAACCCAACCCTCTTAAGTCTCACTCCAGGCTCACCTGAGTGCTATGCAAAGCATAAGTTGTCTTATATGATGCAGGGGAGAGACTAGAGATCCTCTCCATCCTAATAAGGCTAAATTGCTAAATGCTCATCCCCCCAATAATTGCTTCTAATAGAAGAGAGGTGCTGATCATACTTTGCAATATAATATGTTTGGTCAATAAGAGAAATTGTCTTTGTCACAGACTCTTGCAGATTATACGCAACGATGTGTATTTGTTACCTTTACTGAACCACCCTTGCTTTTTCCACACACATTCTCTCTGTAAGTTCCAGTTTCTCACTGGGCCACTAGCACTGAAAATCCATCAGAACATAGAACTGGACCTGTAGCCTGTTGTCTGGGTCAGGTATCCTATCCATTCTGTTTTCTCATACAACCTTCTCGTCTTCTAGCCATGAAAGTTGTAAAGGCTGCCTTAAGAGAGGATTATTTTATTATTTAGTTATTTAGGTCCAAGCTCCTGCTTCATATAAGAGGTAGGGAGAGACTTGAATCAGGGGCATGGCAGCCCCTGGACAAAGCCTGAATAAGGGGTTTCCAAAATTCAAAAAAAAAAAAAAATTCCAAACACTTGATTTCTCATTTCTTATGCAATTCTTCATGCTCTATTCGCCCTGCCCCTGACACTTGCTCTTGCAGAAATATTATTCAAGCAGTGACTTACGTAAGTGGGCACTTGATCAATAGCTGTGATTTTGTAGCCCAACAGAGCTGTGGAGGGAGAAATTATCTGAATGTTCTGAGAGCTTTCTGGAACACTCTCTTTTGGGAACCTGGTACTCAAATGTTCTTGCAGTTTAGTCACTAAGAATCAGCATCTTTGAGGGAAGGTTTCATTTTAAAAAAATCTGTTTGGGAAAGTGGAGTTATACATGCAGCCAAAATTGAAGTTGTAGGGTATGCTTAATAAAATGTCCTTATCATTTTACAGTGGTGATGAATACTCATTAAATGGTTTTACTATTTTCACTTTTTTGAGAACTAACCAAGATGTTTTTAAATATTGGCATGCATATCAGAAGGAATATGTTTGTAGTTAAGGGTTTATTGAATCATACTGGTTTATACTAATCTGGTTTTGCTTCCAATTTGTAGCAGATGGGAAGTATGCTAGCACTCAAATTGCTATTCCCAACTACGATGCAGCAATCATAGTTTGGTCACTGATTTAATCACTCACTGCTTAAAAGTCCCATGATTTCCAATTCATGTTAAAGTTACAGAGCCTCTATTTTAAAACAAATTCATCTGCTGCCATCCGTGTTTTATATTTATCACCTATTTAAGAATATTCTGCTACAATATTCACAGCAATTGTAGGAAAATATTAAGTTGAACGGAAAACAATATGGAGAAGTACTAAGCATTACTTCAGGTGCATTATTAATTCCCACTCTTTACATGGTAGTAGGTTCCTGTATACAGCTGAGTATAGATTTATTCCCAGAATTGTTTACTCCAATGTTTTCGAGGTGACATGTCATAAATTAGGTAATTAATCCTTATTTCTTGTGTTGTCTCAGAATGTATTGGTCAGCAGAAGTTTGACGTATACTAAAAGTATCTAGAAAACTGAGTCTTGAAATATTTTGAGAAATTACATTGTTCCTTGCCAGTTTTGATTGGGATTGATTTCTATTTGTACAGCTGCATTAACAGCAACTGAATAATTCGACAAAATTATAAATATTAGCTGTCACAGATCTGTTAGTTGTATTCTGACTTCATGGAACTAACGTTTTGTTTAAAAGCATGTGCTATGTGCTTTGTTGTAATTTATACTTTGGGAGGGTTAAATGCATTTTATTCACAAAATGAGTACATTAATTTCTACTAGCATATTCAAAGCTATAAAACTTTTATCTCTTTTAGAAAATTGAAAACGGAAGATTTGCAAAACTTCGATACATTGCACATGCCATGGTAAACAGTACAGATCTGTTAATGGTAACAAAAAGGTAAACAGTTTTGAATCTGAATAATAAGTACTTAGAACTATCATCCAAATGGGCATGCCTTGATAATTGTTGATTAGTGACTGTGCTTTGACATGTCTGTCATTATGCATGTTGATAGAATAATGGGGAAGATGTGCTTAGTGTGCTGCTAATAACCTTGCTCAACAGTGGCATTTTTCAACACGAGACTGTGTTATTTTGAGTGCCATAGTAAGTTCTCTACTTAAGGAGAGAAAAGGAATGTTTGGGTTATTATTTCTTTAGCTGAGAAAGATTTGTGATAAATCTGGTTAGGTTGAAGTCAATGGAACTGTGAGATTTATTGATGTATTCGCATAACGACGGAAAAAAGGGTAAGACAGGAACAGAGTCAATAATGTGTAACAGTGGAGTATCTTCTCAAATAAAAAGTCTGTACAACTTTTTGTAGAAACACGTCTGGAAGTAGTGTTATGGTTTTGCTGTGAACTACAGTATTTTAAATAAGTTAGAGGAAGGTTCGAAATCCACTCTTTTGGAAAATACGCTGTATGATTGTTGTGTGTCATTAAATGAGAAATAGCTTGGAACAATTAATGACTTGACTTAGAGTAGCTTTATAACTTTTAAGTATTTTTACATTAATTTTTAAATTATTAATTTTATTTTCTGGTGTCTAGTGGTGTGTTATTTGTAACAAAAGGGACATTTGGGCAGCTGACATGTGAATGGCAATACACTTATGATGAATTTACCAAAGAACCATTCATTGTTGATGGCAGAAGATTACGCATTGAAGCCAAGGTATGTTAACCTCATCTTCTTTTGTTTTCTTTTTGTGTTACTGTTTATAAAATTGATCTTTCAATTCCTGATTTCTCTTGTTTGAATTCTTGATCTCTCTTCTAGTTGGGATGCACTCAGAGGAGGGAGTGACTTGGTGTTTGCAGGTCAAATTATTCTTTGAACCCTGGGAATTTTTTCTTGTTATACACCAGTTCATGGTGTATTCATAGTCTGTAAAATGTTGATTAACAATAGCACTCTTAGAAAATTGCAGAATATTTTTATTATGCACTCTGGTGCTGTGGAAATATGCCAATATGCGGAAATCAACCTTGTTGCATTACCAAAGATTCAAATATATCAGAGCAATACATTTGCATGTGCTATGCTTCAATGACTTTTTTTTTTCCATTTACTAGTAATCAATTTTTTCAAAAGTATAAAAAGTTGTCAATATCTCCACAGCAGCTGTAATGAGATACAGTTATCCCTCCCAATGCAAGTTGAAGAATGTTGCTCTCAGTTGCAATTTTTCCTTTAAGAAATCCCCAAACTTTCTTTTCCTGGTAAACTGATAATGGACATAAGGAGAAAGATGATGGCTGATGACTGAGTACAATTACAGAGACAAAGTTTCTTAAAAAAAAGTCATTCTTAAATGCTTGTTGAGGCAGTAACTGAATTTAATTTCAGTCCATAAATTTACCTGCCAGTATTTTGTTTCATTTCTGTTTTTAACAAGCTTCATGTGTGTAATTACACCTCTTGCTTTCAAGGACAGTCTTGATGGTGTATGAAGTCATTTAGATTCTTTGTTTCTATTGCAGAGAGCATGAAAAGCAGAGCCACACTGGTTTGGAAATCCTCCAAACTGAATTTCTGACTGCAAGTGAACTTTTACAGGATGAAATAATTTTTAGGGTTTCTGCCATTTCAGACAATGCTGAATAGCATATCCATCTTTACCGCTAAACAGCAGTCATTTCAGAGCCCATTCATATGTCTGCAGTATGGTCTTTATTGAAATCTATGGTTGAAAACTGTATTTTGCAAAGCCCTGCATATGTTTTATTTCTGAAGCCTAAGTTGCTGTTTTCACTATATAGGACCACTAATTGCAAGTTAGCATTGGTGGAATGTCCTCCCAGGTAATGACTTGAAGAATGAAAAATTACAACCTTAGGGAGTACTGGATTTTGTTACCCTACCTACTCCATTATTTGCCCTCCATTCCTACACATTTTTATAGTCCAATCTCCAGGGGCTCTGTGGTAGAAAGGGAAGTCTGTTATTGCTGGAGTGTGCCCCACTCCACTGTGCTTTCATTCAGAAAATGAAGTTTTTCTGGGTGCGTGCATGTGATATGAACATACTCAGATTAGTGTAATGGGTACACATTGCCTGTGAACCATATAGCTGCCTTAATGGTAAATAACTTCTCAGTCATAAAGTTTGAAGAAACTAACTTCAGTTCTGAATTACTATGTTTTTTTAGGAACGAGTTAAGTCTGTGTTCCATGCAAAAGAATTTGGAAAAATTATTAATTTTAGAAGTCCAGAGGATGCTAAGGTAAAGTCGAAACACTATTATAATTACACTGCGCTAAATTTCGCTTAAAAAGTAAATCAGAAATATTATTAACCTGAAACTACTATGTATATTTAAAATTCAGCATTTACACACAGCCATACCACAGATGGAAAACTGAAATGACCTACTGGATATTGACTTTCAGAAATATTCAGTTCCAACACCAAACTTTTCCTTACATAAATCTTCAGAATTACAACTGTCTGTCAAATAGCTGATTTAACAGTACTGCTAATGAAAATTAAACAATCAAGAATGTGAATTAAAATAGTATGTTTTAATAGAAAAAAACCACTATTTGTAAATTACTTGTAGTTTAGTGCAGGGTGGGGGTGGGGTGTCATTATTCTGTTCCATAAAATACAGTTTTGGTTGAAGAATAAAGAAAATCCCTAGTAAAACACAAATAATTTATTTGATATATTACTGCTATTATATACATATTCTATGTGTCTCTTAGTTTTGACGTGACTAGTTTTCACTGCAACAGAGAACAGGAGTGGTTCAGGTCTGCTACTAGCACTACCAGATTGCTGGATTGTGAAAGTTCTGCCTTGTTTTTATTAATGTAGCTCATTATTTTCATAAACAATAAGCTAGTCTGGCATATATCCACACCAATGAGATATGGGACACTGGGATTACTCTTTGAAACAGTCTGCAAAAGTTGCATCCTGTCATAAGGTTAAGTTGCATTTGCATATCCTCATCAGTTTAAATTGCTTAGGTATTCATGAAGGTAGTTTCTAACCACAACTAATACCTTTTGACTCTTACCTCAAAAAGCATTACAAATAATGTTAAGGTTTTTGGACCCCATGCTGAATTTGACTTGTCTGTATTCTTTGGAGGTACTGAGCTCCTCTTTTGCTTTCTTTTTGGCCATGGTGGGGCAGAGGTGGCAATGAGGTCCAGTAGTCTGTATGGGAAGGGAATCCCATCTATGCCCCAGCTAAATCATGAACAAAATCAAAAATCAAATTAGTGGATCTTATGTATGCCGTAAGTTTGAAGCAAGGAAATCTGAAAAGAGTTGTCTGCACTTTTCACAAAAATGTTGGCTTGTGTATTTTCCTAGAAAAGTCCGTGAACCTCACAAAACTAACGGGAATGCAAATGTGAGGGGAAAGGTCCCTTTTAGACAGGCTTGGTAAGCAATGTGGCTTTATCTATGAAAAAGAATACTTAACAGATTCATTCAAATATTGGCATCAGGGCCTTTAGGGGCTATCCTACAGAAAGCTTTTGGGTTGCTTAGCCTGCAGCTCAGTTCTGCAAATGTGACACTTGCGTATATAGAGAGCCCACATCGAGGAAAGTGTTGTAGCAACAGTGAAACTTGCATCCTTCGTAGTAAAAAGGATATGAGGTTATTCCAGTAGCACTGCTTAGTGAACATTTTCCCCCTTGTCAGTCTAGTGGACACCACAAGATTGTTTAGTGTGAGAAAAGTACCATGTTCTGATGTGAATGGTAATTTCCTGAACAGCCAGTTCTTCTTTCCAACCTTCAGCATCCTACTGAACACAAGCTCTGGTTTCCTTGGGGAGTGAGCTTGTGATGAGGAGCAGGGGATCCCAAAGATCTATAACATAGAACCTGATCTGGTAATAGAATCTGACTTGTAATAATCCACTCATCTTCCTTGAAAACATTATGCAGCTTTCTCATGGCAATCCCTTTGTGTAACTTAATCTCCTACCGTATTATTTCCATGTCACTGCTCCCATTTTCCTTTTTTTTTAACCTGTCTTGTGAAAATAATGTCCCTTCCATGTTCAGTAAACTTGTGAATTTGAAATTCCTGAAAGAAACCAAATAGAAATAAAGCTTATTTCTAAATAGCTGTGTTATCACGTTGCTGCAACCTATTCTTGTCCTCTGTCTTTTGTTATCCTTGCTTCTCTATTGTCATCTGTGATTTGTCTAGAGTTGAAGACTAATGCAGAGCATTAATAATGATGTGGGTGAAATGATGGTGTGTATATATATACATATATATTTTAATATTGTTCACTGAAATATAGACCAGGAAACTGAAATAACAAGCTAGCCAGTTTAATTAGCTGTGGTATTCAATGTCAGATATTGGTACTTATGCCTCCATTTTCATGTGAGAAAATCAAGCGTTTACCTACAGTAGAATTTTGAGCACTGCATTAAAACTCTTTAAGGAAGAAAGCTTGTAGTGAGGTGTCTGGCCAACACAATCTGATTTTTGGCTGCTTTGTATGTTTTTTACCAAGCAAACATATTTTTCATTTTCTTTAACACAGTGGATCCTTTCTAAACTGGAAGAAGTGAGGGAGAATCAGCCGAAAGTATAATGAATGGAGAAGCACCAAGATATGAAGAACACTGAACAGCTACCTTTTAATTCCTCTTTAACAAGGGGAACAATTTGAGTATCAGCAGAAAAAAGCAAAAACAGGAGGAAAGGAAGACTCACAAAATTGTTTATTACAGTCACAACAGTTTATGGCTATGTCACAAAAATAGATGATGTTAAGTTAAAAATAATAGCGATGAAAAAATTCTGCCGAGTTTTGACTTGTTTTGCTTGTTTGTTTTTAATATAAGAATTCCAGATTTCATTTTTGTAAATCACTATAAAATGAATTTACTGTTACATTTGATACTGAAATTGAACTCTGGAATAACTTATGATACTATTCAGAGCAAATCTTTCAGGTTTTGATTCTGAAAATCAATACTTAGTTTCTGTCTTAGTTTTCATATGACTTGACGCTGTGTTGAAATACAGGGTTTTTTTGTCAAAGGAAATGTTAACTTGATATTCACTGGTTTTACAACTGAAGTTCTAAGAAGGAGACTACTGACCAGGGAAGTCTAATTTAGATGATAACAGGAGTGGCTGCTTAGTTAACAACATTACCTTCTTTTTGTAAATGAATGGACCAGATCGGGAGGAATTTACAATACAGTACCACTTTTAGTGTAAACTTTTGGATAATATACTCAAGGAAATGTTGCAGCACTTCTATCAATATTCACAGAAAATCACTGTTTACAAAAATGTATAATGGGGACAATTAATATATCTCTGCACTAAAAATATTAATCAAAGCCTATTATTTTAAATAAATGTTATTAACAGTCTTGCAGCTCAAGGAGTTTATGGGGTTATAAGTGCACTGTTGCATACCAAAAATAAATGCCTTGGATTACACAGTATTGTGTGCTAAGCAAGTGACTAATAAAGTCAGATTTATATCAAATAATAAATATTTCACGGTTGCTTTTATCAAGTTTTCTTACCCAATGAAGCTTTTTTTGTTTTATACCCAGACTGCAGAACTTGAATAGGGAGATCTTGAATGTGTGCAGTTCTGCTTATTTCTTAGACACAGTAGTCGTAGTATTGTTGAATGGCTGTTTACTGCAGTTGATATAAAAAAATACAGGAAACAGTACAATGTTGCATGAAGGTTTCCATGAACTCCTGTATCAGTGTCTTCAACATATCTGGTACATAGAGTAAGTACCTGCTGCCAAAATATTATTTCCAAACAATTGTTTGGAACATTTAAAGCTACAGGATTTAATTCTGACATTGGTGGTGGTGCTTGAGATATCCAGATTGTCACATTATTGTAAAATGTAAAATTAGTAGCATGTTAACCTAAAACTGCAGTTTTTTAGTTTACTCCAAGTCTTGCCTTTGGTGTTGAGTAACCATTTAGCAAGTTACAAAATACATGCAATATTGTAAGTTTCCCCATAAATTGTACATCAAATCAAAAGATTATAAGATAATTCCAACCTATGACAATGACTCTGTTATTCCACTTGTTTGTACACCAAGCACATACCAAGAGTATTAACTCAGGTTATAATCATGCCAAACTAATAGAATACTTTGCCTTAGATAAGTAGTGTTATTAGGTGCACTGAGTACCATTCTGTAATTTGTTTTTCATCTATCACTTTTCATCTTAAGCATGATAGTTCAATTTATTACGATCTTGATTCTTGATTACTGTGTTGTCTCCTCTTCTCTGTCCCCAGTATTTATTAAATATCTGCTGCAACTTTCACTTCTAGTACCTCTTGCAAGTACTTTGTACATTCCCATTTGTGTAGCTTTTCAACTTACCTTATTCTAAATACTTTGTCTTCACAGAATCTCTATTTCAATTAATATTATTGCCAGTTCTTCACTTTCGTACATTTATTTAGCCAACAAATGCCTGGTTCTTAAATCTCAGCTGGTTCTTCAGTAATATTTGAGCAATTTAACCATTGATGTTGAAGGATTTATTTTAAATGTGCATGTCTGTGGTTAAGCTCATCTTTTGGAAAATATAACAATTCCCATAAAATTGCATTTTTCCTATAAAGTATAAAATATTTTGTTCTTCTGTGCCAACTAAAAGCCTTAATACAAGAACTAAAACACTGGGAGTGTTCAAAAGTCAACATGGGACCTGTCACTCACCACTCTCCTTGTCCCTAGTTGTAATGACAATGTGATTTTCTATTGTTCCCTTTTTCTACTCAGTAAATTGTATCTTTTTCCTTTTTTCCATACGGTCATGAATGCATTTTTCCATTTCTTGGCAGACAGCAGTTCTCTCTAACTATAAATCAGCCTGGGACAAGGAGAAAGGTGTTCAGGCTTACACCATTGTGTAGTTTTCTGGATTACTGCAAGTTTTTCAAGACGTCCACTCTGTTGTGCCTCATTCCTTATTGCAATATGCATGATTTCATTCAAAAAGAAGGCAGAATAGATATATTAATTTTTATTTAAAATGTATATGCAATTAGACCAGGGGATCTCAATAAAAATTAAGATGTAGGCATTTCAGTCTGCCCACTGTGGTGTTTGGAATTATACTACAGCCTAGAGAATATATATATATACTGGATAATATAACATAGTAGAGAATAGTTTCTCTTCTCAGTGACTGTTACCTAAACTTAATACCCTTGAGAAATGTCATTTGGGTTCTCAGTAGTAGTTTCTTAAGAGTTAGAATTACCACTAAGACATCAATGACAAACCAAACATAGAATCAAACATGCCAGCTGCATTGCTAAAGCATTTGTAACTGCACCTCTTTTTGTTCAGCTGTGTGGCTTTGCATGGCAGAACACTTTTGGTTTCCATGTTCCTCCCTGCCCCCCAGCCTATTCTTCACCTTGAATAAAGTGAAACTGAACTTCATGTGACTGGAATTTGATTATTATTTTCTCTCTTTATATGTGGTTTTAATTAACAGGTAATACTGTTACTCAGAATTTTCTAGGTAGGAATTGACAAAATAAGTCCGATCCCATTTCTGAGGATGCAATGTCAGGCTTCTGTTGCAGGCACCTCGCTGAAAGCAGAATACAGACCTTAGTCTTTACCTGTGGTTTATTATAAAGACAAGTTTTTAATAACTGGAGTTACATGTATAAGTTTCCTTTAAAGTATTTTTTAATTGCTGCATTGAAAAAACATAAATGATGTTGCCAGGTAACCAGAGTCATGAAATACTCTTCCTCCCTGCCCCACCCTCCAAAATCTGTATGTATGCCATTAGCTGTTTATTATCTTTAGCACTTCAGAAAATACACTCACATACCAAACAAACCACTAAGGTCTTCTGTTCCTTATGAGTTATTTTTAGCCATCTATCTGCAAATAAGAAATACCACACAGTAGCCAATAAAAGATTAATATTGCTATGTAATGGTAACCAAAATTTAATACCTACAGCATATTCTTGAACTAAAAACCCTAAGTTTCTTAATCATTCTGCTGATGTAAAACAGTTTCTGTAAATACATCACATACCTTAATAGGATTGCTCAGTCTTGTGGCTTTTTTGTAAATATCTCCATATGCATATGATGCTTAAATAGGTTTATATATATGTGATTTGTATATATTTCCTGACACTGTATTAGCTTCAAGAATAAGAATAGTCCACAAAACTATTCAGAAGATTTTTTTTTTTTTTTTTCCCCTTCTTGAGCCTTTCACTACCTGAAGACTGCATTACTTGTAATCATGTAAGTATTGCACAGGACAACAGCACGCAGTGTTTCTCCAGCAAATCATACAATTCCGCAGTTCCTTTTTCCAGCATTAATCTCTCCCAGTTGATCCCTCTCCATGTGCAGTTACTAATTTTTAATGAAGATGTAGCAAAAACTAAAGAAGCAACCAATACCAACAAAACACCTGCCAGGAACTAAGGATATAGGTGAGATGATGTGTCTTGGTTGGGTTTGATTTATTTGTTTGTTTCCTGGATGTGGATCAATTTATCTGCAACTTCTGCCAAGGAAGGATCTCATGTTCTATTCCTAAATGTGTTGCTAAAACCAGACAGGACGAAGGAGCTCTCTGTCCTTGCTACTATGTACAGATTACTATGGAAATTAATTCAATACTGTGAAAGATTTGTTTGGGGTTTTTTTGCCTTTTTTTTTTTTTTTTTTAGGAATTGAAACCATGTATTTTAGAAGAACAGGGTTATTAAATGTAGGAACTGTTGGTGAAAAATACTAGTAATGTGCACTGTGTATTTGTAATTGTCTCAGATATGGTGCAAAGTGCTTTTGGCTTAAGGTTTATTTTTCATCTGTGTCACAATACGTGTTTCATTATGCAGATCAAAATTTTACAAAGCATTTCACATTTTCATACAGAAAACATTTGTGTTTATCATCATCTTCTCTTGAAATGCAAATTGTCATTGTTTGGTTATGTGATTCTTGAATGCCTTATGCTTTTCTGTATAAAACCGAACAAATTAGAAGACAACTGACATATTTTTTCCTGCCTCTAAGTCTACTAGTCAAGATTTGCCTGTTGTTATTCTTACTGGTGGATTAATTTGGAATTTTCTGGCCAGTATAGCTAAGTACATATATGCATTACCTAGGAGCCTGAGAAATGCAACCATGATCTTAGACACCATTTTTGCTTTTGTGAATGCAAGTGGCATCTAAGGATGTAAAATTCCACTCACAGCTGACACAGGATTTTTATGAAGAGGTTTTGATTGTTTTCAAAGCAAATCTGCACCAGAAATTCTAAATATTCTTGTAATACTTCAAGGCAGGAGTAAATTGGCTTCTAACTCTCCTACTACAGGAAGTAAAAGAATGTCCATGCCATTAATTTTTATTAACTCATCGTCTCCAGATCAATACATCAAAGGATGAAACAAGTGTGACTGCTGCAACAGGTGTGATGTGGTAGGACACTAATAGGCAAAAAGGGAGAAAAACTGAATTCTCTTTTTGCTGGATGTCTCCCGGCTTTTTTTATCTTTGAGTTTTCATTTCTTGCTGCATCAAGCAGATTGAGAACTGTGTGCAGATGTTTGTCCTGGTAACTGTCCTCAAGAATGTTTTCAAATGTTGGTTGTGTAGTGTGAAAGAAAAGCATTCTTGTACTGATGGATCCTGTGAAATGGCAACTGCCTCGCAATCTGCAAAACCAGGCTCCCACATTCACGGGCAACAACGTGCTATTCAGCAAATCTTGACTCAAGATACTGAACTACTAAGAGTTTAAACAGACATTTTTTCAGAAGTTCCCAGGGGGCTCAAAACTGTTTCAAGCAGTCCAAGTGTTTGGGCATTTCATATACTTCCTCCATCAAATCTGCTGCCTTAGAACAAGTTTTTGTGGTCTTCCTTTCATGTGACTGGAAGTTTGTAAGTTAATGTAAAAGTCCGGTATCTACTGATTTTATGACAAGAAATGCTTTTCAATTCTTTTTGACCAACAGTGGTTAGTTTAGGATGGCAGGACTCAGGACTTGTCATGATGCCAGTACTTCTGAGGGAGGGTAGTGATGACACGTCAAGGACACAAATGACACACACACAGACATGCTGTTATATTTTGTGCTTTCTGTCACTCCCTCTTGGACTCTTCTTGTTCAGCAAGCGGCACTGTACCCTGTACCCCATCCCAGGATGTCCTGTGCTGTTCCCTTGGTGGTGCTATTCACTTGGTCACTGCCATTCACTATTATGGGCACAACTTACAGGTCAGAGTCCTTCCCTCACAAAAAAACATTAGAGTAGGGTAAGAACAGGCTTCTTCTGCTTGTTCCAACACAAAAGAAAGAACACATTAATCCAATGTTACAGGCTTTTTTCTCCTTAGCAACCAAAACCAGCTCTGGACGTACTTTACTTTTTCTGTACTGCTGAAACTGTGTTGTTTCATGCATGAATCAGAAAATATTTTTTATGGGCGATGTAAGGTCAGGGCGTACTTTTCGCAGGACTGAAGTACAAGAGCTATCAACCTCGCTGAATACACAGAAGAGCTACTTGAGCTGAAAAATCACCAGACTGTTCTACTAGAACACTCTTCTTGCCAATGTTGCTGGGTTAGCTGCTCAAGTGCCAGTGATTTCCACGACTTTTGCATGGGTAAAAAAGGTTTCCAAGATTTCCCTAATATCTGAGCATTTTTTATATGGTGAAGGAGAATTGCCTGGTGCCTGCATCTTTAGTGGAGAGGTTTGTAGTTGGGCAGGGAGTGAGGAGATAGGAAAATGGCTGGAAATCTAGAGGAGAGGCTTTACTGCTCTCTAATCTATGCAAAACTGCTCTTGAAGCTCAATGACTGGAAAATGCAAAGTGCAAAAAACCAAATAATGTTGGTGATATGGAGGAATTTGTGGCTTAGTTTATTGTGGGCAGCTGTGGATGATCCCTGAGCTCCTGTGGCACAGAATGCTGAGAACATTTGTTGTTTGAGAAATGTTTTTCCCCTTCAGAAAAAGAGTAAATTGCATGGACTTTGTGTTTGTCATTCCTTCAGAAAAAAGTAAATTGCATGGACTTTGTGTTTGTCATTCCTTAACTGTGGAAGGTATCTCAGTATTGCAAGGCACTTTAACAGAAAGGCAGTGATACACAAGCGTCATCAATAATTAATATTTTGTAATGACTCCTAGAACATTAATGTGTTTGGCCTATCAAGGCTACTAAGAGATGCTTTTGAAAAGTGGAAGAGGTTTACCCTAGTCTTATAAACTGTATTACTCAGAACAAGAATATAAAAGTGTTTATCACCCTAAAATAACACGTAACTTGTAATTTTTAAGGTGTCACTGTTTGAAATGTTAGAAGCTATGACTGTAAATGCTAAAAAAAAAAAATCTTGAGAAAATATAGCAATGTAGTTATGCATGTTCTTCAAAATATACTGAATTTCCACAGCTCTTAGAAAAAACTCAAAGACAAAACTAATATGAGAAATATGAACACAATATTTTAAATGTATAGTTCAAAAAATAAACTTTGAAACTCATTCTTTACAGTTCTCTTGATCCATACTTCTTCAGTAAATATAAATCCTCCCCCCATTTCTGTAAATGATATTTAAAGAGACACCTTTTTTTCATCAACACAGGCTGTGCTGTGAGTAAACCACACTTGGTAGCTGCAACCATGTTTTTTCTTTAAACCAGGTTGAACTCCTTCAGATTTAATTGCAGGATTGTGTCCTTGACAGCAGCAAAGACGAAACGAATATTTTCTGTGTCTGTGGCACAAGTGAAGTAGATTGCTTTCTCCTTGTCTGGATTGTGATCCTGATACAGCTTCAAAATGAAGTCTCTGGCAGCTCTGACATCTTGTTTAGGTCCTAGTCAAAAGCACAATTAGTGGTTTTGCACAGTTAAAAGCTATGGGTCAAGGAAGAAACATGTGGACTGTATGTTAATAAGCTTATTTCATATTTCAATGTGACATCACAATAAAGACATACTCCATTGTTGGCATTTTCTCATTCATGCATTAATGGAGCAAAAGGTGTTACGACACTGCTTTCTAAAATGTGTGGATTATGCTTTTTTCAACAGTAAACCCTTCAAGTCAAAGTAATTGGCTGCAAGAAATCTCTAAAGATTCTGTATACAGTGCTCCAATAAAAAAACCCAATATTCCAGTGAAAATGAGTAACTTAACTTTGCATTTTAAAGAACAGAGTAAAAAAGCATAGATATTAAATATATTGCATAATTCCACTTCCCCTGTTTGATTTAATGAGGAAAATCTATCTGCTTTAAATATGACTTTTAGCTTTGTGAAGATAGACTGGCATAAATGCTTACCTGTGTATTCTGGAAAGTAACTAATTAGATGGGAGTACATTATTTTCTCTTCTAGAAGATCTTTTTTATTTAAAAACAAAATCACTGAAGAATTCAGAAACCAGGGATATGTAATTATAGTTTTAAATAAGGCCTTGCTTTCTTCCATTCAATTCTACAACAAAAATTAGTATTAAAGTTACGCTCTCTAGATAGTAGCATATACAAATCACATCAGCCAGAGATCATAAAGGTTTTTTTGAAAGCTCTTTAAAAAATATTACTTTTATTAAATGCAATTGCAATGCATTGCTTGATAATTATTCTACATATTCTATCCCCTTTTACTCACTGGGTTTTGGATCACTGCTATGAATGGGATGATTGCATGTGACATCAAGGTAAGCCTTAATAATAGAAATTATTTGAATTCTTGTCTGAGTTAATGAGCAGCCATGGACTGCTGCTCTATGAAAGCCTCTTCTGACCTCAGTGAGAGCTGAAGCAGGGTGTATCGGGGTCAAATACCTGATATTAACATACTGTAACACAGCTATGAGACCAGAGTATATGTATTCACCTATACTAGTAATAAAGTCTGTCCATTTCAAGAGAGATCTAATGAATGCCACATTCAGAGATTGCTGTTTGGAGTTCCTGGGGACAAACTCCTGATAGCAGTCAGTTTGTTATTTATTTCCTAATGTCCCAAGTGAGAATAACAAAATGTTCAAGATGGTGAAAGGAAAAAGGAAATTACAGTAACCAAAGTTTTTCATGCATCAAAAGACGACAGAAAACTGAAAACTCTACCATCTCAATTACAATAGATATCATGACGCTCCAGCAAGTGAAGTAGGGTATGCTTTTCACAGTCCAAACAGACCTTGAGAAAGTGATTTGTAAAGCTCTGGGACTTCAGAGTTCAAACGGTATTAAGCATTTTTGAAGGACATTTGAAGGAACCCTCATACTGCAGGTTATAAAGCAACCACTACCAAAAAGAATGCAGTCCTGCTACTGTGCTTCTCCCTCATTGCCTGTTGTTTTATTTTTTGCATCCTTCTCTACAACATCTGGCTGCTGCTGCTGCTGGCACTCTAGAACAGATGGGAAAACTCATGTTTTCTGACCTTGGGGAGGAGGAGGTAAATTTTAAGTTATTTTAATCTTCCTTAATTAATGCACAGGTTGATTAGGAAACATCAGAGACTTAAAACACAAAACCAAAAAAACCTAAATACAGATGACGGAGGTAGAGTTACTTGTTTAGAGATATTGCTGATACTCAAATTCTCAAACATTTGACATAGTCTAAGCTTTTAAAATATTTTTAAATCATGTTTTGCATTTTAAGGCAGAGTTCACTTTTACAGGCAGGCTGCTAATTTAATATGACTTTGAGACCGCTTGATCAGCTTCTTAATGTAATTCTAGTATTTGCAAATGCTTTTCTAAAGACGTGAATGCTATCTTTCTTAAAAAGCACATATATTTTTCTGTACCTTATTTAGATACCCCCACTACTTACCTCATTGTCACATTCTGCCAAGACTTGATCATATTCACTTAGTGCAACTAAGAAAATGATGGAAGTAACACTTTCAAAGTAATGGATCCACTTCCTTCTTTCTGATCTTTGGCTACCTACATCCACCATCCTGTTAAACAGAAAAACAGTCAACATATTATTCATTTTCATAAGATAGATATCCAAAGTCTGGGATAGACTTGAACTGTGAAAAGTATATCCTAATATTTTATGTTCTGTTTAATATTCAAATGATTCACTTGCTGTCGTGCTATAGTTTGCATTGTTCTGTGGTGTTGTGGGTTATGCCCAGTGAGCAGCTAGGGTAACACAGCTGCTTGCTTAACATCCCCTGACACTGTGGGTGGATGGGGAGAGAGGAAAGAAGAGTAAAAGCAAGAAAACTTGGGGCTTGAGATTTAAAAAAAAAATAAACAGAAAGTTGAATGAGTGGAAGAAGAAATAAAGAAAAGAAAAACACGCAATGCAAAGGCACTCACTCACCACCTACTATGGGTAGACCAATGCCCAACTAGTTCCCTAGAAAAAGGTGGCTTACCTTCCTAAAGCCCTCTGTTTTCACTAACCATAATGTTATATGGTGTGAAATAGGTCTTCAGTTATTTCAGATCATCTGTCTGTCTGTGTCCCCTCCCAAACTTTTGTACACCCCCAACCTAATCACTGGAGGGACAGAGAAAAAGAGAAGTCCCTGGTGCTGTGCAAACACTGGTCAGCAAAAGCTAAAACACTGGTATGGTATCAGTACTGTACTGGTTACAAATCTAAAACTCACCACTATATCAGCTACTACAAAGAAAATTAACTTTATCCTAGCCAGGCCCAGTAAAAGCATATAAGCCAGCTGAGGCACAACACAAAATATGATTCTGGGGTTCTTTTTTGTGTGTTGGTAGAAGTTTTGGCAAAAGTAGATGTGAACATTTTTTATTATTTTTTTTCCCCTGCCAAACACACTTCAAAACCCCCCTTGCCTCTACCTACCAGAACTGCAGTGTAGTCATATCTCACTCCTCAGAACAATTAAGATGTTCACAAATACCTTAGATCCATATAAAATTCCCATGGCTTTGCAGACAGTTAAGTCCCTTGCATTCTACTCAGGTCAAAATGTTCCCTGGCACATACAATTTTCCAGGAAAAACAAACAAACAAAATCGAAGTTGAGCTGGTTTGATCTTGTGTTATCGGAGTGGATTCTGGTTCTATGTTGTAACTGCAGGCAGGTGGTTTGCTGATGATGAATTGGGTGGTTTGATGGAAGAGCATCTATAATCATACTACTGTGAATTCTGCAACTTTGAAATAATAAAATATCCTTTCCCTTAGAAAATCAGTAACCCCAACTATTTCAATGTCTTGTCTTGTAGCAGATAAGATAGTTTTAAGGTGCTTCTCAGACTTTCAACTTTGTGAGTTCATTTAATTCTCTCAATTCCACCGAACTTCAGGGTGTTTTTTATTTGATTGTTTTAATATTATATGGGAGGAAGAATAAAAGTATCTACTCTCATGACACTCCACTCTTTCTTCCATCCTCCTTCCCCTAATGTCTCCAACTCCTTTCCCTAACTTTAACTGAAAGTTGTGAATTCACTCGAGTGTTTTAATGTGCTTATTAGGGCCCTCTCTTCCAAACAGTTACAGTCAGGAGGCAAAAGCTGTTGGCTATAAATGGAATTAAACTTCATTCCCATGTAAGCACTCATGTTACTGCAACTACCTTAAACTAATCATTCAGAACACACAGTGATTGGGCTGCTTGAATTGAAAAGCTTTTTTCATGTCATGTAAATTTCAAAAGGAATATTTTGAAATGTTACTGTATTAACTTTGGAGACTAAACTGGCTGAAAACACTCAAACACAAAAGCTTAACAGACCTACATAAAGTTGCAGCAGCTACTTTCATAATTGTATATGGAATCATTTGACAGGTAGTCTTACCTAAATATAATATTTTCTAAATCAAAAGGATACTCAATAATTCCTGTAGTTGGCACTCGGACTCTAAGAATATCTTGTTGAGTTGGCACAAATGAGGGCATAGCAATATGATCAACGTCAGTAAGATAGCTGAAAAGTTAAATATACAACAGAAATAAGATTTATGCACTGACATAAATTAATCACACAGATTCAAAACTGAATACTAACCAGCAATCACAGAAGGGTTCCCACAAAAGCAGTGAAACAGTAATTCAGTTGTGCATGGCTTCAGCTCAGTTGCTGCTGGCATAAAACAACAAAAGCCTTTACTTTAGCTGCGACCTGCATGCACATTTCTGATGGAATACTACTAGTCGAAAGAGACAGTGCCTGAATGTTCTGTAGACACTCAGCCCACATCCAAAATGATGAATTTTATTTGAATAATCTTTGCCATTACCCCCAAATGAACATCAGAATTCTCACAAATATAAATATTAGTCCTAGCCATAATGTTTGCCAACAGTAGTCTATCCCCTGGCACTTCATCCAGGATGCTAATACTGCACACAAATGTGAAAGGACGCTGAACAAAATTCAGAAGAGTGATTAATGGAAAGCACTGCAAACATGAAGACTTCAAACTTAAAAATTTTTAATATAAAGGACGATGCATTTAGTTTCTAGTCTGCCCACGCAGTCATTCCTAACTTTACCTTCCTTAGTTTCATGAGACTCTTGTGCTTTCATGGCTGTGATTAAATTATATTATGACATTTCTGTTCCTCAATAAACGAGCAGGGTGCGAGGAATACACAACCAACCAATATCTGCTATTCCTCTCTGCAATCTGTCTTTCTGCCACTAGAAGGCAATATTAGATTATCCAAAATCCTGACAAACGATACAAAAAGTATGAGGTGTATTCCAGATCGTACAACATAGTTGTAGCATAAAACTTCCTTTATGTAAGCACTAATTCCCCTTCCTTTTCCTTTGGTGGAAGAGAGAGGGTGTTGTATTCTGCCCTGGCTGCCCAAACATCCCTCACATTCAGGGTCCAAAATCATAAATATACACTCAATGTTACCACTTATTCAAAGATTTCTGTTAAGAATCCGAAAATTACACCTCTCAAGCAACACAGCAAATTGTTACTGAGATTTCAATTGTAATTAAAAGGACGCCTTAATAAAATTTAAAATAAAACTGATTTTCGATTGTGGGTGATTTGTTTGAAAATTAGGGTGCAGTAGACCAGTAAGTGGCATCTTTCTTCTCCAATGTAGGATTATTTAAGAACAAGGCACACAAGCACCTGTCAAGAATTGTTACGCTTAACACATAGCAACAGATTGCATATGTGTAACCATTCGGAGTTAAAATTCACCATAAATGCCCCATCTGAATGTTCCTTGCTGAAATTTAACCCTTTTACTTCACAACCTTTGCAAAAGCATTAACGTACATTTTCTGTTCTCATGAAAAAAAAATCATTTTTCACAATTAAATTATTTGAAACTTAGAGGAAAGGCTTATCTTCATTCTTATTTATATCCTAATCTTTTCACATAACTAAATTGCCTGACTTGACTGCATTTTGTCAACAGCTTTTTTTACAGCTGTTTTTCATTATTTTCCCCAAAGGAAACTCAGTTATGTACCAGCTGTGTTGACCTCAGTACTGGAAGCAATGATGGTTCCAGTGTGTTCATCAGTCCAGCTTAAAAATCTTTTGTGTACCACAGGCCAAGAGAGACACAGGGATAACTAATAAAATCAGAGTGAACATATGTCCTTTCCTGAGAAAATGGGGTCAAATTTTACCGGGGAGGTTTAGTTTGGATATTAAGAGAAATTTTTTCGCTGGAAGGGTTGTCAAGCGCTGGAACAGGCTGCCCAGGAAAATGGTTGAGTGACCATGCCTGGAGGTGTTTAAAAGACGTATGTGCGGTGTGGTGCATAGGGTGATGGTTTAGTGGTGGACTTGGTAGTGTTAGGTTAACAGTTGGACTCAAGGACCTTAACAGTCTTTTCTAACCTAAATTATTCTATTATTAACTTCATCAACTCTGGCTTGTCCTTTTAATTACACAGTGTACTTACTACTTAGCGGAGTCTGAGAGCTGGTACTCTATCCGTCTGCCATAGCATTCTTGAATTCCCGGGTCTTCCCAGAGCTTCTTGATTGCTTCAGCTTGTTTTCTTTCCAGCACTGTCACTTTATCCACTTCCACTTCTTTGATCATCTGAGCACTCTCCTAATCAATTAAATGATTACACTACTGTGAGAAAAGATTGCCATTGGCATGCAGTACACGCTCTCCCATTTCTTCCCTCTTCTGATCAATGAGACTAAGCATCAGAAAGGAACCTAAGAAAAAATAAGCAGTTTTAATCCTTGAATGCATTTAATTTTTCAAGTCAAATGGCTGCTACTGAATGTTTTAACCAAGTCTGTCTCGCTTTCAGTCATCCAGATATGATTTTGGTTTTCAAAAGGGGACCCTGACAAAGGTCAGAAGCAGCTCTAAACTCACTATTTTTAAACTCACTACATTTTAATACTAATTTATAACAATAGTAATGTTTCTAAAGTTCTAGATACTTTCTTTAGTACAGATACTTTTGTTTTGGTTTTCAGTTTGGTTTGTTTCAGGATAAACCAGACGCTGATCTAGCAGAAACAACTGTCAAGCAGGCATCAAAATCCTACAAGCTATCTTCTGTTTAATGGCTGCACAAGTGAGATACAGCTAAGGTACTACTTTATGGAAATAAATTATTTTTCTTTGTTCTCCTCTGTTAATGTAAGAGGTACTGCAAAGATGAACTTAAGTTTTGCTTTTAAGGGATAAAAAAGAATCTATTGTCCCACTGCAAGCAGTGCAGTTCATTTGCTTGAGGGAAGGGATGCCATCCAGAGGGGCCTTGACAGGCTTGAGGAGTGGGGTTGTGCGAACCTCATGAGGTTCAACAAGGCCACGTGCAAGGTCCTGCACCTGTGTTAGGGCAATCCCCAACATCAATAGAGGCTGGTGGATGAAGAGATTGAGAGCAGCCCTGAGGAGAAGGCCTCCAGGGTGTTGGTTGATGAGAAGCTTGATATCACCCAGCAATACACGCTTGCAGTCCAGAAAGCAAACTGTGTCCTGGGCTGCATCAAAAGCAGTGTGACCAGTAGGGTGAAGGGATGTGACTCTCACCCCCTACTCCACTCTCATGAGACCTCATCTGTAGTGCTGTGTCTACCTCAAGCACTTCCAGTACAAAAAAGACAAAGACCTGTCGGAGCAGGTCCAGAGCAGAGCTACCAAGATGATCAGAGGAATGGAACACCTCTCCTGTGACAAAAAGATGACAGAGTTGGAGTTGTTCTGCATTGAGAAGAAAAGGCTCTGGGCCCTATTGTGGCCTTTCAATACTTAAAGGGCTTTTCAATGGAGGAAGACTTTTTTAACAGGGCGTGTAAAGAACGAGGAGGAACAATGAATTTAAAGTGGGTAGATTCAGCTTGAACATAAAGGAGAGATTGTTTACAATGAGGGTGGTGAGACACTGGAACAGGTTGCCCAGATAAGCTTTGAATATCTCATCCCTGGGAAGTGGTGAAGGTCAGGTTGAATGGGGCTTTGAGCAACCTGACCCAATGAAAGATATCCCTGCTCGTGGCAGGTGAGTTGAACTAGATGCACTTTAAAAGCCCCTTCCAACCTAAATCATTCTATGATTGGAAGTGCCCTCTTCTGTAACTGTTCAACGGGGTACATACTGATATATACTGACATTTGCATTTAACATTGAAAGAAATTCACTTGTTTAGTATTTGGAATATACCAGATTGGTTACTGTACATTTAGTTTGCCAACAGCTACATTTTCAGTACATTGCTAGATATCATCTAGATTTTAACTTATATCCCTCTAAAAATGAAATAAGTTTTCTTCCTTCCTCTTGATTTAAGTTTTGTAGAGTTACAAATAGTAATTCTGCATACAGATCAGTGAATTCTTGGGTCTGAACTGGAACAATCTGACCTGTTCATCTAGTCACTCAAAATGAGATAAAGATCAGTCAGAAAACAGGGCTTTTGTACTTATAAGGGTGTTTAAAACTATGTAACATAGATCCTAATATCAAAACCAATTTCTCCTTGCTCAGTTCAAATTGATTTAAAACATTATAAGTCTCAAAAATGTTATGAATATTTGAGTCCTCTGAGTTTTCATATTAAAGACTTGCAATGCAGTCATAATGCCTGGGAAAATTATCCATGACTGGAGTTATCTTTGATACTACTGGTATTCTGTTACACAAAACCAAATGCCAAGTCTTCTAATTGTTATTAAAACTGGGGTTTTTTTTCGAATAGTAGCTAAACACTTCAAACATGAATATTTTAATTACTGCTCCACTGTAAAATGTTAATCAATGTAAAATTGTTTAAAATGCATCATGGTATAAACATTTCTGCTAGAATTTCTTGTAGATGTTTTACAGATATAATGTAATCCATATTGGTTTTTTACATTAATTTTACACAGCATAACTATGTTACAAAGACAGTAGTCTATTGAATAAATTTTTCTGTTCTGTAGTTACTATGTAAAATCTTCATGCTGATCTAGAACAATGTAGGAAGAGCTTTACCTGCGTCTTATACTTTATTTAGGCACTACATACAAGGCAAAAGTTTAGAGACCTGTGTCCTGGCAGTAGCTTTTTTCCATATTTTCAATCTTATCTGGTGAAAAATGTGCAGAATAATGAGTAATTCTTCCTTCAGTTCACTAAAGTGACAGAACAGCTATCCTTTTCTAGAGAAAAGAATGGGCACTGGCATAGAAATACCTGTTACAGTATTTTGACTGGGGTTGGCCTGGGCTTCATTCCATGCTAAAACTGCATGTGTGTAAGAGGGCTTCATGTAACTGTAGCTGAAAAAACAGCTTTGATATCAGGTCCTTGTGAAAAAAAAATCTTGTGTCTACACCTGCAAACCTCAGTCCCCTTATGTGGCCAAGGGCCAGATGACATCAAGAAAAATCCTTTTGGGGAAAAGAATTCAGATTAATCTTTCATTTCATAGTATATAGCAAATAGAGTTCAATATCGACAGCTAGGCTCATGCTCATAATTCAAAGAGAAGACATCCTACAATTAAATGAAAAATTACTTATAGTAGCAAGTGATTATAGTATCATTCCACAGGTATGTCTTCCTCATACTCAGTAAACAGGCACATTCTGTTCTAAAGATAAACCGAATCATAGAATTGCTTTGGTTGGAAAAGACTTTCAAGATCATTGAGTTCAACCATTAACCTAACAGTGTCAAGTCTGCCTCTAAACCATGTCCCTAAGAACCTCATCTATTTGCCTTTTAAAAACCTTCAGTGATGGTGACTCAACCATCTCCCTGGGCAGTCTGTTTCAACGCCTGACAACCCTTTCCGTTAAGGAATTTTTCCTGATTTCCAATCTAGACCTCCCCTGGCACAACTTGTGGCCATTTCCTTTTGTCCTATCCCTTGCTGCTTGGTAGAAGAGACCAACACTATACAGCCTCAGTTCCCTCAGCTGTTTCTCATGAGACTTGTGCTCCAGACCTCTCACCAACTTTGTTGCCCTTCTCTGAACTCCCTCTAGCACCTCAATGTCTTTCTTGCAGTGAGGGCCCAGAACTCAACACAGGGTTTGAGGCGCAGCCTCAGCGGGGTCGAGTACAGTGGGACGATTCCTTTCCTAGTCCTGCTGGCCACACTATTCCTGATACAAGCCAGTATGCTGCTGGTCTTTTTGGCCACCTGGGCACACAGCTGGCTCATGTTCAGCTGACTGTCAATCAACACCCCCAGATCCTTGCCCTCCAGGTACTTTACAGTCACTCTTCCCTGAGCCTGTAGCGCTACCTGGGGTTGCTGTGACCCAAGTGCAGGACCTGGCACTTGGCCTTGTTGAACCTCATACAACTGGTGTCAGCCCAGTGATCCGGCTGGTCCAGATCCCGCTGTATGGCCTTTCTACCCTCAAGCAGATCAACACTCCCACCCAATTTGGTGTCATCTGCAAACTCACTGAGGGTGCACTCAATCCCCTCATCCAGACCATGGATAAACATTCAGCAGAACTGGCCACCATACTGAGCCCTGGGGAGCACCACTCGTGACTGACCACCAACTGCATTTGACTCTATTCACCACAACTCTTTGGGCTCGGCCACACAGCCAGTTCTTTACCCCACAAAGAGTAACCTGTCCAAGCCAAGAGCTCCCAGTTTCTCCAGAAGAAAACATGTGGGACACATGTCAAAGGCTTTAGTGAAGTCTAGGTGCACAACATCTGCAGCCTTTCCCTCACGTACTAAGCGGGTCACCTTGTCATAGAAGGAGACCAGGTTGGTCAAGCACGACCTGCCTTTCATAAACCCATGCTGACTGGGCCTGTATATGCTGCATGATGGCACTCAAGATGTGATCTCTGCTCCATAATTCTCCCTGGCATTGAGGTCAGACTGACAGCCCTGGAGTTCCCTATATCCTCCTTCTGTTCCTTCTTGTAGATGGGTGTCACATATGCAGTCTGTCATTATTTAGCTTTAATAGTTCATTGTTCTACATGTATCTGGTTGTAACCTGGATAACTGGATAGAAACAGTAGACTGAGTCGAAGATTAATTTTTTTCAAATTAAAATAATGAATTCATATGGTACTGTTTGTGCACCCACCACTTACCATAACCTTTGACTGTATCTTTCTTACTGAGTCTACTCTGTCTGCCACCCATAGATTGCAACATACTTTTTCTCTAAGAAGTTTCAATTATTATTAGTCGCCACATCTATAACAGCAGGAATAGTAAGCAGTACACCAG
This sequence comes from Patagioenas fasciata, assembly GCF_037038585.1. Taxonomy (NCBI): domain Eukaryota; kingdom Metazoa; phylum Chordata; class Aves; order Columbiformes; family Columbidae; genus Patagioenas; species Patagioenas fasciata. The sequence goes on from NC_092560.1 coordinate 27,983,904, forward strand.
TTGGCAGTAAGCAAAGCAAGACTAAGCAGTGTAACTGTAAAAATACCAGGCCAACCACCACCCAAACTGTAATTTGCAACACGGAAGTTTTGGCAAAGACCTGATTGAAAACAAGACCTTACACTCAGATCTTCTATAAAATTGAATGTATTGCCACTAAAAAACTAATGAGAAGCACAAGATATTTGTTTTCTTCTTCACAAAAGGAAACAGTTTGCAGTTTATCTATTTGCGTTTTGCTAAATTATGTGTGAGAGCACATCCACGTATATGTAGATGTTTGTCATCTTCTTCAAACACAAAAGAGTTGTTTCTCCAGTATTACATACACGTGGACTAAAAGTAAGCATGTACACATATAAATACACAAGTATACATATAAATACACAGGTACAAATACAATACACAAGTACACATACATGTAATTTGTGGTGTCCAAACCTCATCTTCCAACACTTCTAATCTACAGGGGGAAAGGAGAAACAAAAACAGTATAATATCCCCAGATATGATCAAGTGACATTTTGGTTCATTTTTCCACTCTATAGCAGACAGAAATCATTGTCTGGCACACTGCAAAAATATTTGGGTCCCATACAATACCATACAATGCCATTTCACATGTGGGTAATGCACTAATACTACCTATTAATATTTGACTTGAATATTTGAGATGTTTGCTCTATAGTCTTTACCCTCACAAACTTCTCTGACCCCCCTCCAAGATAGTCTATTTTCTGTTTTCCAATTACTGCCCTTCCAGCAGTTTTGAGCAGAGATTTTATCAAGAAAATACCACTTACTTGAAGAACAGGTTCTATTCAAGAAAATTTGTCTGTGATGCCAAAAACTAGAGTTTAATTCAATCACATATCCTAGATATGATAAAAAGAATCAATTTCATATGTCTGTATCCCGTTTTTACTAGAGTTATTTAGAAATTACCTTACTTTCCTTCAGTATTTGCTACTGTAAGTATAGCTTCTGGAAAATTTGAAAAAATAAAGTAATTTTAAAAAGTGAACAAATTCTGACATTCCTCATTCTTGTTTTCTTCTTTTTACACTGGACCTTCTAAATTCCAGCAGTTACACGGATCTCAATTAGTGCTGTTTCAAATACTAATAGAAAACAACAGCCTCGAACAACCATATATAAGTAATGCAGTAACATACCACCATTAAGTAAACTGGTATGATAAATTAATGACATTACTTTTCTATCTGTGTTCCACAGCAGCACCTAAAAAAAATGAATTAAACTGAATTTACATCTCATTCAAATAATACACAACCATACATCCATAACAGAAGTTGTCTCTTTTCCTGAACAGATCATTTTGACTGTCTAACCCTGGAACACAGACTAATTTGGACTACGTAACTTAATCCAGCTAATCCTGTATATCGTTTCTGTTTTACTCACAGTATTATGAGAAAAGGCAACCAAGTTTAGTGTGAAGATGTGAATTAATCTCTATTATTGCTTCAAAGGTTAAATCAGAGGAATAGCTCTCAGTACACAAAAGCTAAAATACTGTGACTCTTGGTTCTGCAGCAATGCAGCGTTCACACTTCTTCAGCAGTCAGTCACAAGCACACGTGCCTTTTATATCCTCTTCTGTGCAGTATTTCCTTGTCACCTCCTTTTCCTACACCAATATACCTGTGACAATATTGTCCTTTATCCAGCTACTTCTACCACAAAACCTGCCTGAACTGAATCACCATTGAGATCTCTCTCCTCTGTAACTTTGGCTGACACGTGTCAATGGGTTTAAAAGTTGAAAAACATGAAGAACAGCAGCTGTGTACATGGTGTGATCAGAGAATACTTCTCGCTTAAGAAACCAGACTTAATACTTATTAAATTTGTTCCAGCCTTGAAAACAACAGAAAAGCCTTATGAACTAGTCACAATACACTAAAAAAAAAACTCCACAAAGAAAAACACAACAACGATATTCACTTTATAGGTGCTAAAACTAGAGATAAAGTTACAGGGGGATTTTGCTTTCAGCCTGATTTGTATATGTATTCCACCAGTGATGGTAATGGAGTTCCTTCAGAATTATAGCAACTCAGGAAAAGCATGAATAAGTTCTCTGGAGGTACACTGTGCATAGATTCCTCAAAGGAAGGAAACAAATTCAGGGCAAAAAAAGTTGTGATTAGATAACATTTGTCTCAAATCAAAACAAAACACAAAAATGCAGCTCACTAAGAACAGGAAATTCATCCATGCCTTGGTTTCCTTCCTTGGAAGTAATGAGGTTCACAGATCCAAAAGCCTGCGCCCCTGTTCTGCACAGCCCTGCATGTAGAGCAAACCTTTCAAGTGGTAGGAGAGGTGGGACTCCTGTTGATACAGACTGCTTTGAGATTTCCTCGGCTGAGGAAGAATCTCAATTAGTGAATTCAGAGTCAGGAAAGAAAACAAATTAAACACAAGCATTAAGATTAAATAGAATGATCTTCTGGCAAAGCAACAAATTCATTTATTAGGCCAAGAAAACATGTTTTGAGACAGAATGTGCATGAAGTGTCTTACTTCTGAAATGCACAGAATTAAACTGTTGGAATTTTCACAGTGGCAACTGGCAGATGTAGCCCAAAAGTGACATAAATATGTTTTTAAATACATGACTATTAGATATATATATATATATCTATATATCTATCTTAGAGCTACTGGGGTCGCAAAGAAATTCTCCAACCAACTGAACATGTGCATACACACAACAGGAAAAAAAAAAGAAAAAAAAGGCAAGAATGTGGATATCTAACCTTTACAGTTTGGGGGAAATTCACTAGATTTTCCTTCCTCAAACCATGCACCTTTACACCTACTAAGATATCAGAGTTCTGAGGGAGTAAACACTGATACTGGAAGATTAATCTTCTCTAACTTATTTCTGTAGTTCTACTAGAAAATATCACTAACTATGGGAAACCTTCTGATTTTGCACTATAGAGAATGAAGATGTATCATGCAAAGGAAGTTATGCAGTGGATAAGTAAAACAACAATTCTGGATATTTACAATATGTCAAAATTGCAAGAATTGAGCAACTGAGTGTTCCTGCATTCTAACTCCAACTTCTTGTATTAGTGTATAGAGGTTCTGCCTCACAGGCAGCTGGAGACAAGATCCATATGATTTAGAGTTTATGACAGAACCAGGAGCAACTCAAAAGATGTCTTTCTTTCCCAGGACTTTCTCATAAAAAGATATATACATGAAAACCAAGAACTATTATCTCTTCACAAATAGCTCCAGACAAAACAGGAGCTTGGTCTTTGTGCATGTGAAGAACCAAGACTGCTAATAAAGTAAGTCTCTCTTGAAAACAAATTGGAATGAGATTGTCAGTTGGTCTCTATATACAGTTTCCCATCCCCAGTGAACTTCACTTCTAATTTCACTTCTGATACAAAAAATCCTGACCTGAATAAAGGCACCCTGAGTGAAATCACATATTGTCTCATTCTTAATACATATGATTATCAAACCTGAAAATAATAAGAAATATATGATGACCTTGGAGACCCGATGTTACGAGCATCTGGAGAAAATGAAATTTCTGCCCATCTTAAGTTTATGCAACATCCTACAGGAACAAAGAAGGCAAATATAGTAGAGTTCCACTGATTCCTTTCAGGACAAAAGGCTGCATCTTCAGAATCACTCAGTACTTAATAATGACATACAACATTCACTCATCACTCCCGAAAAGATGGCTCTGAGTTTTCAGTTTCCCCATCTGAAAGTCTAGCTTTCAGTATATCCAGAGATAAAGGGTCTTGATGGATTTGGGTTTTGTATTTTAAAACTTATTGTTTTAACTGATTTGTGACTAAGGGAATGTTGTGGTGTTGTGGTTTAGTCTGCCCTCTCTCACCCTACCCTGCCCCACACTAGTGGGATAGGGAGGAGAATCAGGAAACAAAAGGTAAAACTCAGGGGTTGGGATAAAACCAGTTTAACAGAGCAGCAAAGAAAAACAGCAACAATAATAACAATGAAAAAATATAAAAAGCAAGGGATACACAATGCAATCACTCACAAACTCAGAAAACCAACATGCAGCCCACTCCTGAGCAGCGGTCTCTAACATCAGCCCCAAACAGATGATTCCAGAAGAGCGCAGACCCCAGACTGCACTTCACACTCAAAGATCATGGCACCTAACAGCCCATCCTCCAAGAATGGAGACCTGTTCAGCAGTGATTCCCCAAGCAGTAAGCCCTCACCTGGCCAGGTTCCCCTGTTTTATACTGAAAATGACATCCTATGGTATCAAATGTCCCTTTGGCTAGTTTGGGTCAGCTGTCCTGGCTGTGTCCCCTCCCAGCTTCCTGTAAAAATTAACTCTAACCAAGGCAAACCAGCACAGGAGACCACATGAAATGCATTAAAATGAAAATATCATTTTTCAGTGGAAACACCACATATTAAGTACTCTCATTAATTTGGTGTACAGGGAAATAAAAAATAATTATTTAAGCAAAAGTGAAACTGTAAGAACATTTAGGCCTCAACCAGCAATTATCTAAACATGTTAGATGATTCCACAAAATACATCTTAGTTGATGAGACTATCTTAAACATTTCAGCCTTTAGGATTAAGATTTTAATTATACCGCACTACATTCTAGGCTGGTTCTCCCGAAGTTCTCCTGTTTTCTTTTTTGAAATAATAAATTTAACATAATTTTGAAGCATTGCTTCAATTTCTAAAAAATTTTAAACACAGGAAGCACCAAATATCTAACAATATCTAACAATCTGCTTTATGAGATTTCCACTCTATATTTGTAGACATTATTAATTTAGATATTGTTAATATCTAAACTAAAATGAACTCCAAGTCTTTTGATGTTCACCCATTACTGAGGATTTTTAAGGTCAATGTCCTTCGAAGTGCACTTCAAAGTGCACTGAGCCAAGCTGTGCAGCTGTCTGATTTCCTTGCTAATTGAATTCCTTGGGTATTATCTTGTGTAGTATTGTAAAAGTATATCTTATTGTACAGCAGGTAAATGGTGTCAAACATAACATCCCTGTCTGGAGAGATTACATTGTAAGACCTCGCAGCACAGCCCGTGTGAGCTGTCTTCAGACTTACATCAGTAGGAAATGCCTTCTCCTTAACCGCTTCAATGGATGTAGGGCACCAGATGTCCTAGTCATTCCAGTGCCCAGCATAAAAGTGAAGATGACTACCAAATGCAAATGTTACTCTTATTTTTCTATATTCAGGAATATTCCTGTATTCTCAAACAGAGATATGGAGAATCTTACACTAGACTTCTTTTAATACAACTTCTCCTCTTGAACTCTGAAGATTTTGCATTCTTGGTTTCTGTTTCATTTAGTAAATCATTGGTTTACATAATGACTAGATTCAACAAACTTTATTTAGGAAATTAATTCCATATTTTCATGAAAGCTATCTCCTGTTCATTTCTCTCACTGAGCATTTTAAAATCAGTAGACATGAAAGCCCAGCTTTTCCGCTCATCTGCTCAAGCATTTTGGTTTTGACTTTTTAAAGGTACAGGTAAGAAATGAGATTCACTGTAATTTCCTTGTTAAGTAGTGAGACCCTTTGACTGAAGAGTCTTCAGGCAATGGCACAACACCCAGCTGCGCAATTGGTTCCTCTCTCAGCTGTCTTTATCAGCAATGGCACTGGATAATGGAGTCTTGGGCTCACATTTAAATTTCTATCACAATCCTTTTTTTTTTTTTTTTAATAAAAAGTAATTCAAGCATATAGATTCTAGCATACAGAAACCCACTGTCTTCACTAACACCTTGATGGTTTTATATCTCTTGACTAGATATTACCAAACACTGTCAATTGAGCATCAAGTTGACATATTGCTTGAAAAATCTGGGCTGTTAAGAACAATATGACAAGAAAGGAGAAGCACCTTAAATGCCTGCCCAGTTTGTTAATGATTTACTTCAACAAGGGATGCTGGAAAATCCATTTTCTTCTATCCTGAAGAGGGTTATTACTTTAAAACAGATGAGATAAAATATGAATGGAAGAACCAAAGAACCGATGTTTTCTACTGTATATTCTGAGGTACTGCTGTTGGCCATTTATTCCAAATGCACTATATATTATACATTGGGACAAGTGATAGAGCGTGAATGAGCGTGTATTTTTCACCAAAATTAGCCTTATCAGGGGTCTTGCAAATCCTAAGTATGGGCTCTGATTTTGTTACAAAATCTCTAGTGGAACAGTGCTTTAAAATGCAACTCATTAACAGCAAATATTTTGTGGAGCCTAGGAATCTACATCTGCCTTCTCCAGTTGACAGTCTAAAAAAGCACAGGAATACTTTTTCAAAGTCAAAATTATTTAAGCAGAAGCAAAAGAGGAAAAAGTGACATTCGTTCCACCTCCTAATTTGGAGGTTAGAGCACTCACTTGAAGAATGAAGACGTAAAGTTTAATCTTTGCTCTGATGTGTACTAAACAGTTCTGGATGTTGCTGGTTTATGTTACTCTCTGTGAAGTGCCACACCACCACCAAGAGAGGCTCGATTGTTTATGATGCCTTGCTCACTATGGGTTTAATCTGCATTAATGATTTCAGCCCAAACAACAATTCTTTACATTAAAGAACAAGGAGACACACACTCCTTCATGCACAAAAGGCCTATGCATATAATAAAATTGGAAGAATTCACCTATTGATGGCTTTTCCTCATTGGCACCTGCTTCCATAACAGTTTCCCACAAGTACTTTTTCCTGTTATATGCCAGAGTTCTCTAAAGCACAGAGAAAGTGGCTTTCATAAAAGGAGTCCTAGTATACGAAACAAACCTCTTTAAGAAAGGCATCAAGTACATTAGGAAGCATGATACAGCTAATATAATACACTTGGAGGCACTTTCAGCAAAGCACATAAATAAATGCTGTTAGAGACAGTAAATTATCACAAAGGACAGGAGAGTAATCTTGTGGATTACGAATCAGCTAAAAGACAAAAAAGGGACTTAGATGATCCATCCTCACAGAAGAGGGGGTTCAGCAGCAGATTTGATCAAGTATCTGTTACTCCATTCCACAAACAATCCACAAAAGATTACATCTTTCTTGAAGTTACAGAGCCCAAAAATAAATCAAAATTATTAAGACAGCTAAAGCTGACAATGAGTAAATGCAGAAGAATTTCACAGTGCTGAGTGACTGGAAAAATAAGCTGACAGATCAAACAAAACAAACAAACACACAAAATCAAGAGGATTATTCATTAGTGGAACTACAAATGTCTTTATTCTGGTCTCTGTGTCATACTTCATCCAGGCACTGGAAAGAATCATTGTAAGGGATCTCTAATATCACGCTTTCCATAAAAGCCCTAAGGCTCACTAGTAGGAATGGCTGGACTATTCATTTTATTTGGCAGAACACGATTTACGATCTTTAGTGGAATTCAGTTGGGTTTGTTTGATTGACCACTTAGTTTCTGTGGAAAACAAATTTCAAATTATTTCCGCCAAAGCTACACGGTTATAATGGAAACTATTAGTTTATCCTCAGTGTTCTTAGTATTTTTTTGTCTCTGAAACAAAATTGTTTTGAAACATTAATATAAGCAAAGACTTCTATTTCCTAATGTCCACTCAATTCTTCATGATTCTTCAAAGTAGACTTTCATTACACAAGCATTCTTCCTCCAACGAAAACTAAATCATAGGGTTTTGATCTACTTTCCTAGACCACCCAGGAGTTTATTCACAAAGACAAAAACCAGAAGCCTTTCAGGAGAAATCCTTGCAAATTAATAAGTGTAAACAAATTTTTAGATGCATGCCGTTCCAAAATGACCTACTTTTGAAGTGGAACTCTCTTAAAAATTTTAAGTCATCCTGCACTTGATTGCAATCCAATTGACAAGTGTAATAGAATAGTGGTGTCACATTACCACAAATTATTGTAGGATTTTTCTCAGTTAAGAATTCTAGCTTATAACATTCTGCAAAATGAAGCCTCTCCAAAAAAAGCTTGTGCTTTTACAAAGAGGCTCTCGCACTCTAACTTTTTTTTTTTTTTAAATTCTCTTCTTCATCTCTGAATAAGGTAATTTTCAAGTAGAAAATGTAGTGAAAACAGGAATATATCCTGCTTGGACTTCTCAGCGAGTTTGGATTTACATTTTCTTGTTCAGAATTTGTAACTGGAGAGTGAAGTCCAACTCCAAGCTACGTACAAAACACACTATAATCTAAAAGCCTATGTAGTTGATCAACATCATGAAGGGAACAATGCACAGTTAAATTAGGAAGAAAAGTGTAAACCAGGTAAGTTAAAAAAAAAAATATATCCCTCTAATCAAAGAGATTGCACAGAAACCTCATGACCATGCTAAGACCTATTTAACAAAATATTGTAATCTTACTTTTTCATTTTCCTTTTCATTTATTCTTGATTATATTTTCATGTGGTTAACATTCATTACAAAGATTAGGAAAGCAAGTGACAACACTTCTGATGTATTTTGTGAAAGTTGAATACAAAACACCTGCAGGAGGCAAATGTCCTCTATCACCATGTGTACTACACATTAAGGAGCCTGAAAAGAAAAGCCAGCACATACAGTTATAGAATAAGGCAGGCTGGAAGGGATTGCTGGACATCCAGCTCTGACCCCTGGTCAAAATAGGACTAACTTAAAATGAGATGAGATTGGTAAGTGCCTTCTACAAACACATCTTGAGTTTTTCTTCTAGGATGGGAGATACTAGAGTTTCTCCAGCCACAACATTCCTGTTCTTACCTGCTCTCGCTGTGAACATTTGTCCCATATTTCCAACGAGTATCTTGTAACTTTTGCCTCCTGTCCATTCATTCTACATGTCTCTGAAGAGCCTGTGCCCATCTTCTCTACAACCACCTGTATCCTTTTTGGGAGCTGAAGACTTCTGAGTAGATCCTCCTTCGGTTTCCAACTAACTCTGCTCCCTCAGTCTCCCCTCCTATGTCACCTGCTCCAGGTCCCTGAGCATCTTTGTTGCCCTTCACTGGACTTTCTCCAGTTTCTCAATCTCTTTAGGTCCTGGGGAACCTAAAACTGGATGCAGTACTCCAGGTTCAAAGTGCTGTTTCCACTGCTGCCAAGCCCAAACTTTCACAAATCAGATATATCTAAAGCTGTGGCTGCATTTTAAATATAAGTTTTAAAATCTGATCTATTTTATCTGAGTCTGAGACATACTCCCAGGTTTTCAACACAGCTTGACAGCTTCACGATAAACCCAAAGATCTTGTGATAATTTCCTTCCAAATGATAAAACTTCAAGAAAACAACAAAATATCACTAAAATCTCTTTAAGTTATTAATATTTTGAATATTGCTTTCCACCATAAGTTACCTCACTGAAGACAATATGTTCCTGGAGAGGGAGTAGGACAATCAAATGGATGCTTTTGTTCATTTCAACAATTACTCTCTTCCTACTATTAATACTGGGAGTAAAATATATCTTCTATCCCTTCATCTAATATCACCGTGATTTTAAGAGGCATGGAAGGAGGAGTGACTTCTGCTGATGGAGACTGTCCAAACAGCAGCCCAAGGAATTCAAAACAGCGTCTGTGAAGACCATCAGAGAAAACATCTCCACAACTTGCACGAGAGACAGAGGCAAAAGACCCAGCAAACAGTAATGAAGGAGCAACCCCACCCCTAATAAATGTTTTCAGAAGTAATGAGAAATTTGAAAGGAATTCATATCTGAACCATAAGGCACATGTATATATTTGCAGGATCTTCTGCTTGTTACTTTCTTCTACTTATTTCCTCCTATTATTTAAAACAGACACTTTGCAGGAGATACTAAAAGCACAGATGACCACTGTCTTTTAACACTCAGTAAAGCTTGACAGGATTTCCAAGCCTGATATCTGTGTTTGTTTAGATTTAACATCTTCCTTGTGATTTTTTAGTTGTTGTTTTGTTTAGTTGGTGGGGGCCAAGTGGTATTTAGAGTGGTATAGCTAAGGGTGAATGAAAGGAATAACGAAGATGAGTTGCTTCAAACAAGAAAACTGAGCAGTACAAAACAGCCAGCAATTCTAAAATTCGCTTTTTGTATAGGGTCTTGAAAACAGGTTTTCCAATATTTATAAAATACTTGAATCTTGGTAAATGCTAACTTTAGGCATAAAGTCTGTTAAGAAATTCATTTCACTGTTAAGAGGGTCAGGTATATATTAAACACCTACGAAATATTTCTGGTATTTTATTCTTAATTTAAGTAATTGTAAACCTGTAATTTTCTTTCGCGGTTCATCACAGGAATACTCTGTGATGGAAGGCTGCAAAAGAAAAGAAGTAGCTAATGGTCTACAGACAGTAAAATATAATTGTATAGAGACACAAAAGGCACGCTAAGACTTACAAGATGTAGCTTGGTCTGTTTGTTCTTACTATTTCGAGTTGACTTTCTAGTTCTACTTAGTTGCAATCAGTTCTAGACATTTTATTGATAATCACCTAAAAAATTATATAAAACATAATTTTTATTCTTTGCATGTCATCTGTTTCAGTGGAAAGGCCCTCCCTCTTTCTACACACTTGTGAATACAGAAGGATCTTCAGCATAAACTTACTATTGTATACAGTTTAATTCACAAAAATGTTTCCAGTATCAAAGCGAGAGATGTAAAATGTTCCATACAGAAGTAATGAATCAGTTTGTTTCCTCCATCTCTACATAAGAAGCAACAGATGTAAAAGGTGAGAAAGGTTTATGATTTTGCTTATTTTTAATAAATTATGATGTAAACTCTACCAACATCACAAAGCTGCACTTCCCAGTGTGGATTCCAAACATATGCAACTGTAGAGTCAAAAGCCTCACATAAATGTAGTGTTTTAAGCTCTTCTGCATTAGGAAGGACTAAAACCAAATGTACCGAATTACAACCATAACTTTCAAATCCACAAACTTACCATGTCATCAGAAGTCCTTTTTAGATAATTGAAGTAGCTGCAACAGCAATGACAACCATTGCAAAAACCAGACCTTTTCCCCAGCAGTGTATTTCTTGGCCTTTAATAATCTCAAATTCACTACCTATGTACAATTGCATAAGAAATAAAAGGCCGTTCATCCCTGAAATAAGAACAGCTCCTGTTAGTCAAGTTCCAGCTCTCTTCTCTGAAGTAAATTCTGGGTGTCTGAATTTCTTCAGCTTAGGAACCGATTTCTGATGTGTACATCAACACTAACAAACCACATTAGAACGAGTCAGTTCTCTCTGACACTTCAACCAGTGAGCTTCATTAATGATGCAGCCATGCTTTCCCAGTGAATTAGACATTGTCTTCCCTGGACTGAGCATGGAAACTGTCCAAAAGTATTAGCTCTGTTATACTTTAGTCAGTGTTCATGCTTACATTTCTGCCAGGCTATCCTGGAGTTGAGCACCCCATGTGGAAGGCATCACCACAAAGCAGACTCGGGGTTTTGTGCCTGGCTGCCCTAGAAACATTGTTTGTTCGCCAGCAGAAGCCAAAATAACTACTAGCAAGCGAGTCCAGAGTAGCTGTTTTCCAAAGACATCTCACCAGCCACCTGATTTACTATCATCTTACTGCAATGTGAACAATATCTAGCCAAGGTACGCTTCTCCTCAACTTTCTCATTCTTTTCCTTCCTTCAAGCCATGACACACAATTTCTTCCCTTAGCAAACTGCAGTGACACTACTCAAACTGACTAAAGACAAGCGAAACTTAATGAAACAGATAAAATCAAGGTATCTCACGTTAAATAAATGAGAGGCCAAACAGTGTTTCGCCTGTGTCTAGCTCATGAATTGCCACTTCTACTCCTTGTAACATCAGCTTGCTCCTAAGGCAGGTGATTGTTACTTCTACAAAGCATCCGGCGTCTTGTTGCCAAGCAGCCATCTTATGCAATTCAGAAGAGCTTTATTTTTCTGTTATAACACTCAGAAAACAGCAAATGCAGATGTGTTCACTGTTGCTTTTGGCATAAATTTCATGTTTCTGTCCCAAGGGTATGGAGACAAGCCCAGACTAACTATCCCACTGAGTATCATAAATGGATTTCGCTTGAGTAAGGAACAGACCTGTATCCTCCTAACGCAGGTTCTCTTTTAATCAACTGAAAATGTGTATTAAATGTTGGCAATAATCTGACATTTCTGAATGTCACTGCCCAATGATATGCTTCAATTTTTTCAAAATAGTACTTTCTTTCCTTTACCTTATGTTTTTGTTTTGTCAAATATTTGTTTCTAATCCCACAAGCAGAGAACAAGATCATTTGCTTTTGATTCAGCAGAATCTTTTCTGCAGGGACATGGCACATTTGCAGCATTCATTTAACAAAGAAGATTACTTTCATGACTTCAGCATCTCTGCCGACAGAAGAGAAAACTGCTCATTGAAGAGTTTACCAAATATTTGAAGGGTTTAACAGAGATCCCAGAAGGCCAGAACACATAGTTCACCATTGCATGCCATCACATCTGATGTTACAATTTGCTTCAATACAGGAAACTAACACTATCCTGGAGTTATTTCCATTGTCTATGCCACAAACACTGATACATATCGAATCTGTCCATGTTTAACAGTTACACCATTCTATATCCATCTTGCTCTCTCCTGTGCCCATACACCATCCTGTTCCATCCCTTCATAATTTTCTCCCAATAAGTCCTTTGCAAGTTTAGAAAGGTCTTCACCTAAGCCTCCAGAAATCAACTTTTATTTCCAACTTCTTGAGAATATATTTCTTTATCATAAAGTATGTCTAGGGAAACTTCACAAAGCTAGGATGTCAGTATGGATTTAGGGACACTGTTACTCATGCTGATCACAACTGTCTATTGTCTGTATCACATCTTTTATCTTGCCAGTTTTAAACTTCATGGGAATCACCCACACTTCTAAATTAGCTTTCTCATAAGGCTCAGTATAACAGGATGCTGGTTCATGAACAATAATGCTGAATACTAGCACTATTCATGTTATTGTTAACAACCAACATAATCAACATTTGAACTTATTCTGCACCATCCAATACATAACAAGAAACTGAATAGCAGGAGATTTTATTACTAGACAACATAAATGAATCCATACTATATAATGATGGTACCATAAACCCATTAAAATTAGATTATCCAGTGAGAATAGTCTGAGAATTTGAGTGCAAAAACCATCTCTGCACAATACTTAAAGCTACACATAACTACAAGCTAAATCTCAGAAACCTGGTAAAGTATTTGTGCTAAAAATGAGGATGTAGCTTTGACATGTGTCCGAGTCAACTAACATAGGTAAGAAAGAAATATCAACTCTTGAGCAATCTTACATACCAATTAAGAACACTCCTGTGAGATCCTCATTATTCTGTGTCCTCAACAACCTCGGGAGTCAAAGACAGAGGTATGTTACTGTAAATGTACCCAGACTGTCCAGCATCTTCTAGCCTTACAGTCATTGGGAACCAATGGTGCGCACCAAACTCAAACTTATTCTCTGACAAACTTTTGTTTCCCGCTCTGAAGCTGCTATGAGTACTCCTGAATTGTGTCCTTACAGTCATGTTCAGTCAATATACTTCTGTAACTAAGAGGACCAAAATGGCTCCACATATGTTCTTTTTTGTGAGATTGCAGTATGAGACTAAACACACTCAACATGGTATTCTTACCTCCTTTGCAATGAAAAAAGCATCCTTTGCTTCACTGTTTATCAGCTAGTTTTTTTCTGATGTTCTAAAATACAATATGTAAGCAAACATCCAAACCAAAGAACAGCACCTAGTGATGCTAAAACATGCTCTTCACCCAAAGTAAGACACTAGTCAATACATGCTTTAGGTATTCCATGAAAGCTCTATGATAACTACAAAATAAAACTAATATTCTTGAGAAACAAAATACTCTCCAGAACTTTCAGCAATCTCTGTTCTTTATAAGGAGTTAACAACCTAAACTTGCTTTAGCACAGCAAGACTACTCCAAATTATCTGTAGAGAATATAAGCTAAACAAAGTCCTGTGATCTTGAATCAAATGTTTGCCTAATATGGTTTGGATGAATTTTCTTCTATATTTTCTTAGATACTACAGGCAAATACCAATGCCTGTAATTACAGTTTTAAAAAATCACTCCACAACCAGTAATGGAAACTGAAGTCATGCATAGCTTGAATGTGAAAAGAATTCTTACAGAAAAAATATATGTTTACTTAATGAAGTGCTTCATTTTGCTGCAATTCATATGAGATGAAATTAAGTTTGTATGCATACTTCCATTGCAGATGTGCTACAGAAGTTTCATACACTCTTTCAACAGAAATGGACAAAATTTCATACTATACACGTTTCATGGAAAAAATATCAACTCCTACAACTCAGTATACATAGTAAATTACAGTCTTCTTAAACCACATTTTACTTAAAACCTCTAGTTTAAATATTTATGCACAAAGAACGACCACATTTAAATAGATTATGTATTTTTCAGCATTTCTGCTTTTTTGCCTCTTTTCACAATTCCATTCTGTTTGGACAACTAATCAAGTTTACACAGGATACAAAACCTAAGAAAGCAATAAGCAGTATTTTACTGGCAGCAATTTAGGTTATTTGTCTATGATATGCAAGCAAACAGTGTACATTTCAGTATAAACAAATGAAAATTCAATGATCTGGGAGGTGGGGCAAAGAGACAGAACTCTATTCTAGGGAGAAACAATTCAAACAGACTTGGAAATCAGATTATGTAGACAGCTGAGCATGAGTTTCCAATGCTGCACTGAGGTTAGAAAGGCTAATGTGACTCTTGGTAGTAAAATCAAAAGCACAACAACAGCAGCAGCAGACAACTTCATCTCAAATTTTGACATGGATGTCACCGCTACAGGAATTTCAAATATATTCTGGAGTTCTAAAGCAACGGACAATGCTGGTTAAAATCAAATGTTCTTCTGTTGTGGTCTTCAGCTATAGCCAAATCTAAGGAAGACCACAAGCACACACTGTATTTCCCTCAATGTGTATCTTCCAGTACACAGTCACTTCCACTTCAGTAAGGCTGTGGTCTATATGTGGTTTCTATGTACTTAATAACCCTCAACAGAGTTCCTTTTCACGAACTTGACCCTGACTGCTTGAACTCTTGAACCTACACAAGGAGGCTCTTACACTGCCTGCGAACCCACAGCAAGGAATTCTAAAGCTTGACAAATTTTCCATAAAGAACCACCTTGTTTGGCTTTCAGTCTTCATTTGATGCTCTACAGTTCTTGATGTTGAAGAAACAAAGACTAGCTAAACCTCTTCTAACTCTCTCTGTGGTGCTCCAGGTTTTGTAGACCACTATAACCAACTGTCACCTGTCTCTTTTCTAGTCGTTAGTGACTTGCCTTCATGGTAACTATTTCGTAACCTTGTTCATCCTTTTCCAGACCTACTACACGGTTTTAGCAACAGGGAACCAGAACTGCGCCCAATAATCAGTGCTTGGGCAAGCGGAGGTTTATAGAGTGGCACAAGGATCTCAGTTTCTTTCTTAACTTTCTTTTTGATTGCTCCTGAGTACTGAATTGACATTTTCATTGAATGATCTACAAAGATCCCCAAATATCACTCTTGAGCAGCAACAGAACTAATAATTTCATGTAAAATTTTAATTTCTTTTCCCTATATGCAGCACTTAAACTCTCTTTACACAAAATTTCATTTGGCATTGTATTTATTATTTACTTCATGCAGTTTTCTATTGTTGACCCTCATCTTTACTACCCAAACACCCAGAAGAGTTCTCATAGGAAAGCTGTGAAAATGATGAAAGGCATTATTTTACCATTCAAGACAACTTGCACCTGCGCAAGGGCAACTGCTTCCCAGAACACTAGGCTGACAGAAGCAGCAGCAATCACTGGCAGGCACTCCACTGTGGCTGTATTTATTTTAATGTAGAACTCCCAGCTAAAGCAGAGAGCAAAGTTTCCCAACTGCCTTGTGCCCCTCCAAGCCAGGCATCACGTCACACTTGAGACTTGGGGAAGAGCTGGCTTAGCTACCCTGCATCTTGATTTTTGGCCTACACCATGAAGAACATTGGAACGGATCCTGATTAAAGGACTGGAGTCATGCCTAATATGTGCCTTCATGAGAAGGCTGGAACTGTTAAGGGATCAAAGAGAATAAGCACAAGTAACAAAGTCACTTGAAGTGTAGAACAGCAAGTAACAGATTACTTTTCAAGATAACCAGCAAATATGTAACAATATCCACATACCAAAAGTGGAAGCTTAGCACAGAACAAGGCGCCTTTTCCATCCACTCTTATGAGAGTAACCTATCATTGGAACACTTCACCAAGACTTGAAGTGAATTTACTACTACAGTGATTTTTATTTTATTTTGAAATGGAGCATAACTTTTAGAAAAACAGCCAAGCTGGAATGCAAGGAACTCCTACAGTCTGTGCTGTACAGGAAATCAGACCTGATAATCACAGTACCATCACTTTAGTCCATTATGTTATTCTATAATGCATCTTTGTGCCAAGCACTTTTAGGCATATTTGCATGGCATAACAGAAAAACAGCAGTCGCTTTTGACATATTTTTGAGAAATGTTATCTCTTGGAATTCAGCAAAATGTGTGTTATGTTCAATGTATATAATTTAATTTGTTCCTAGCAGGAACACAGTGCAGAAGCCAGTAAAGCAGAGGAATTACAAGCACATACCCAGCATCAAAAGGAAAATGAGACATTCAGGAATTTAACAAAGAGTAACTAAGTATGAAATACTAACTTCTAAAATACTAAGCTTTATTTATTTTCAGAATTCCTACTCCCCTTTCTAATTCATTCTTCATCCCCTGTTCTCTTTGGGTTTCCTGTATCTTCATCTTAAGCTTCTCCAACTGCTTCCTGATCCCTTATCCCAACCAGAATTCTGTACCAGAATACTTTAACATTTCCTGTCATCTCAGGGGTTATCCTTGAAAAATCACTTAGTTTTTCTACTTTTCTTGATTTGGGACAAGAGGAAATAACAAACTCTTGTAAGTCTGGTCTTTCTACTAATAACTAAATTTTTCTACTACCAAAGCAGAAACAGGTTTTCACCTTTCACCTTTCTTTTTGATACACTTGCAGTGTCTGTAGCCCTGTATAATTACCTTCTCCTTGCTTCTGCTCATCAAACAATTGCTCCTTAAAGTAGAAGCAAAATAAACAAATTAAAAAGCAAGGAGAAAAGCCTACTATTTCAGTAAATATCTTGATAAGTCTCTTTAAAAAACTCAATGCTAGGTATTCCTGGCTTTGCACAGGAATTAACACAGGACACAAAATTTTGTGCTTCACGGCTATGGAAGTCAGGTCTGCAAATAACCAAAAGGACCGCTGACGTATCTCCTGACAAAACTCACAAAACTGCAGATCCCCTCTGGACTTCTTTTTTACTACCTGCCTTCCAGAGCACCTCTTCCTACACAGCATTAAGAGCCATGCCCTCTCCCCAGACCATCCATCACCATCCCTGTGTAGTTCAAGGAAACACAGAATGCTTGAGGTTGGAAGAGACCTCTAAAGGTCATAGAATCACAGAATGTTAGGGATTGGAAGGGACCTTGAAAGATCATCTAGTCCAATCCCCCTGACAGAGTAAGAACACCTAAATGAGGTTATGCAGGAAGGCATCCAGGCAGGTTTTGAATGTTTCCAGAGCAGGAGACTCCACAACCTCCCTGGGCAGCCTGTTCCAGTGTTCTGTCACCCTTACTGAGAAGAAGTTTCTTCTCATATTTAAGTGGAACTTCCTGTGTTCCATCATCATCCAGAGTTAAGAAATAGTCCTCTTTCTCTGACTATCGTCTCTTCTTCCATTAACCATCAGCTGCCCATCCCACCCGACTTTTTCCCATACACCAGCTTTAGCTCATGGTAGCACACATGGTTTGAGCACATAACTGAAGTTCTGAAATACCTGAGACACTGGTGTGCAAATGCAAGTCTTTATGTGGTATTCTGCCAGGGTAGCTGACGTCTAGCACCTATGGCAGAAGGCTTGCAAGATGGTCAGAGTGTTTTCATTGCAATGATGCGGACAAGTAAGCACAGTATCAGTACTGTTCCGTTAATAATGCCATTAATGGCTTATGTTACTGGAGCTCCTCTCTCAGGAGATTTTTGGCAATGCACGAAAGTTTTAGGCATCCTTTCAAAATTGGTGGCCATTAGTCATTAGTTTGTGAAATCAATTCGTTATACTTTATTTAAGTGAACAATCCATACTATTACTCATACTGTCTTCTCAGTTTCCTTGGGCACATACACTCAGATTTCTGTTTTAAAAGAGTACTTGCCAATTCCTAAGAATTTTCACAAGATGTTTTAGCCAATCTTTTAAAAAACTATTGCAAATTACAAAAATTCTTTGAAGTGTTAGGAATTTCTGACTTGTCTAGAAAGATAAGATTGATTTTTGTTAATGACTATGGGGTAAGAGGAAAAAAGAAGAAATACCAGCAGCACAAACACATGCAATAACAGGAAACTGGAAAAAAACATATGAGCAAAAAAGTATGCAACTGCTCTATGTTTTCTGTTGTACCGCTTACCATGCAGTCTCAGCTTAGGAGAACCCTGGGTAAATTAATATCAACCTCCTTTAGAATAGCACATGTGCCTATTTAGATTAATGTATGTTCTGAAATGGATAACAAAATCTAGAGAGGGATTCAGAGGAACAGACCTGTAGATCTAAGAAGTCAAATAACCAAGTGGAAAAATGGACAACTCTATTCCCAAATAAGAATGAATTTTCTTCAGAAATTCTAGTATATGTTTCTGCTCTACCAAATCTGTTCAAAGGAGTGTATTAGAAAGAAGAGAATAAATCTGAAGTTAGTTCCCTAAAACCCATAAGTAGTTGCATATGTTATTACAGATTTTTACATCCTCATTTTTTCCCTCTTTAATGTGAACTGCCTATAGACAAGTTATTCTGTTGCTGCTTTGAAATTTGTTGTACACTCTAGCTTAAGGGCCCAGTTTTTAAGTAGTAATCTATAAATACCTCAGAAAAACATTAAATATACTCTTCAGTGTCACACTAATTTAGTTAGTGAGTAAACATGTGTATAAAATATACTACTTTATTCTTCTAAGAAATAGGATTTTCCACTGTACAGCAAGAATTAAAAAAAAAAAACAAAAAACACGATTTCTGCTCTGTGTCTTGCATTCAAATATGATGTATTCTACAGTACCACAGATTTTCAGTAAAGGTGGTAAGAATCAAGTGTCATAAAGAAAGCTCTTTTAAGAGGCACATCTGTTGCAGGCTTCCCTTTCCTGTGATGAGCTGCTGATCTATGCACCCTCACCTTTTTTTCCCTCACTCTTACCACACATTCTCTGCTTCTCAGGAGAGGTAAACTCACAGTGAGTGCTACCATCACAATTTGATGAAGCAAAGTGAACCAGGTTTGCACACAAAAATCGATCTGGCCTTAATTTACTGTATTCTTGTTGCTCTCTGGATGAGTAAATAAGTGTCAAACCGGTGTAAGTGTCAAACCCATTGAAATCTCTATTTTACACAAGCAAACAGGACCTTTCTAGACTCTGCTTGACAGCTGCTGAGCACACCACCTCTTCAGAGTTGTCCAGCCTTTGCAAATGGATAACACCATCAAACCCACGAGACCAGGGAAGTGCCCTTGCTGTGTTGGCAGTGTGGCCTCCAGGTAGCAGCCAGCATTTCTCCACGCCTCTGAATTAATTTCCTAGTCAAACATGGAGATGTGGAAATGGCTTGCAAGAAAAAAACAACTGAAAGCATGCAAAGAGACATCCACTAACAGAATAGTTTATTCTGCCCCCAAAAATGCTCTGCATCCCTCCAAGGAGGAGGGCCAGATGAACAGGTTTGCTGACAAGCATCAATATAACAGTCCTTAGAACCAGTTCATACAATGCGAGAATATATGCTAATTTCTTGAAAAGAACAATATACATCATGTTTCAGTGTGCTTAAGGGAAACAACAAGAAAAAGTACAAAAATAGCACCATGGTGTTTGCTAGGAAACAGACTAACTCTAAAAACACTTCTTCATTGTGGTAAATTAATTCCAAAGAATAATTTTGTCGACAGACCATAAATCCATAAAATGTGTCACAGACTTTAGCACTGGGGAAAAAGCAGGCCTAGAGGAGTTTCTAACCGCTTCTCTTTCTGAAGTGGATTTTTCATTTTTAACATGACAGCAGATGCTGATTTAAGTGATTTTGGCTGAGTTGGGTCTTTTCAGCTGCTATTAATTTATTTGCCTTCTTGTTCATTAAGAGATATAATTGCAGCAACACAGAAATTTGTCAATTTTCCTTTAGAAAAATACCCATTAAACTTTCCATTAAAAAAAACCACCAGGTTTTCCTTTGCAAGGAATTAGTTATTACAGTAAATAGCTCTATTAAATGGTGTGTCTTTCTTCTAAGACTTGAAAGTTTTCAATTGCATGCACTCACTCATTTCTCTCTTAATAAAAAGCAAAGTATGCAAGGAAGTCTGCACTAGAAAACTTCATGAACTGGAAGAAGTTGCCAGCAAAAACCAGTCACATGGTCTTTCACCCAGAGAAAATGCCTTTTACACAGCCAGTTGTATGCAGATATCAAAAGACTCCAGCTGTGACAACCATTTTCATGTATCTTCCTCTCAGGATTGATTCAACCTTGGCTCTTCATACCAAATCTGAAAACGCAGACTTTATGCTGTTTTAAACATTATCTTCTTAGAGCTTTCCACAAATCAATCATTAAAAAATGACAATTTATTCTTACTTTCTGATTAAGAAACATTTTTTCCTCATTCTGCTGACCAAGGTCTCTGAGAGATGAACTCTGGCTAATTTTGTTGTGGCAAATACAGATGTGAACTTGCCAGACTGAACTCAGAAAAGAGACACAGAGGCACACACTTCCATCCTGCATCTGACAAAGAAGCCACTGACAGGGAAGCACAGTGAGAAGATGTATTCAGTCACAGCAGCCTTTGTGCCACCACCTTGTTTCAGCCTCTGCAGCAAAGTTTTGCCACTTTTTTATCTCTCAAACCCACAGCACAGAAAATAACTGGACTCTGCTCCATCTTCTGCACCATTAGCAGAGTTGTTTACCAAGCTTCCCTTGGCTTCAGTTGCCAATGAGTAATGCTTTTGCAGCCACAAAGGCAGCCATGGATTTATTCAATTGTTACAAAGGAGAGAGTATGGGGAACAGAGAGGATATTTGGTCTGCAGAACATTAAAGTCTGCACTGAAAAGCCAAAATATCTTAACCACTTGCATATATAGATATATACTTCTAGTATTTGCCCTTATATGAAATCCTTCACTTCAAAGCACAAAATGAAGCACTTAGGAGCTCTACATAATTATTTCCCTCCCCACATCACCGCTGTTCTTTTTTGTCATCAGATCACTTCCTATGCACATGTAACTGTAGATACATAACTACTGACACTTTATGTCAGTAAGATTTATAACATTGTAAAGCAAGAGGAGAAGTAGACACATTCATAATGCACTAAAATCAAGCCTGGTTACTTACATGCTTGGTGCCTGTGTACTTGCGTGTTACATTAAACGCTGAAGAGAAAGAATAACAATGAAGATAGAACATTTTAGATATAATGGCATGTCAAGAGTAAAACCCTCAATGAATTCCATAAAATACGGATATGATATTTTCTGGAAAAAGTATAATTAAGTATTAACTCTAAGAAGTACCTCATTTTGGTAGATATACTAGCATGCCTCTGGCCAAACTTTCATATTTATGAAAATACAGGCCCTATTATTTGTAAGAAAACTTTTAACTCTTCTCACCATGAACCCCATATCCACCAGTATCTACTTCTCTTAAAAACAACAGAATTAAAAGCACAGGTGCACTTCCTAGTATTTTAAGAGAAAATATGTTCATTCTAAAGAAAAGTTACTTACCTATCTCAAAGATCAGAAGACCTAAGAAATTAAAAATCACTGCTATCAAAAATGCAACTTTGTTTAGAGACTCAGGTAAGCCAGTTCAGCCCAAACTTCCTTAAAAATCCAATATATATGCATGGTCTTTCTCCCATCCTTCACCTCTCTGCTAGAAACCTCAAATGTATATGATTTTTAAAACATACTTTTTTTTTCCTTTTCTGCTCTTCTGCTTGTGATATTGCTCCACATTTTTTTCCTAAAACATCCAAAAGGCTGTTAGAACTAGTTGAAAACATTGGAAAGGTTAGGTCTGTTTGTGGTAAGCTAAACCATCTCTCCAGTGCAAAACACCAAAAGCAAAACCAACCTTGAACTAAATAACAAGAAGATTAGACAAAACTTGGAATGAAATAATAAGTTTGAAGAAAAACTCTGTTAGATTTCTGGTAGTTCTGAGAATTGAAAAGGTAAAGAAATATATGAAGATTTCTAACCAACTGTCACTTATTTTGGAGAACAAATTCAGCAATTTCACTAGAAAACAGGAAAGTGGTTGGTTGGAACTTGCACATTAAGAAAAAAAAAGCTAAGTGTGTCAATATTGATTTTGCATCTAGGTCTGTCTAGAATCTATTTAGGAAGGAAGCCCGCCAGCAGCCCATGATTCTGAATTTACCAAGAAGTGGAAAAAAACATTAAAAACCTCTATACCTAGCCACTCACATTTATTTATGTGCTGGTTTGACTGAAAATTAGTTAATTTTCTCTGTGCAGTTAGAAATCTTTCCTTTTCATAGCTAATACAGTCATTATTCGGAGTTAGCTTGAGGACAAGAGATAACACCCTGAGATAAAGTTAATGATTTTAATTGCTCTAGTCTAAGAGCCAAGGACATTCTGAGTGCTCTGCCCACAGTTGTGAGGTATTGAGGAAGGGGGCATGGATGGGGCAGAGCTTCACTGACATCCAGACTGATCAATGAGAGTATTTCATCCCACTAGTGCCATTCTTCATATTTAAGTAGAGTCAAGGTATTACAGTTTCTCTCTCTCTCAGGCATTCTCGCTGTTGGGCATTTTTCTCTCTCTCTCGTGTGGAGCTGGGGGAGTTCTGTTCGGGATGTTCAGTTCAGCTTTTTCAATTTTGCAGAGGCCTCTGGGATTTTCTGCCTTTCCCACTTTTCTCTTTTTTTGGGATCGGCTCTTTGGGACCAGGGTGCTGCTGCTTCCTGGGACTGGTTGCTTAGTGTGGATGGAATGTGTGAGGAATTGCCTTGAGTATCTTTTATTTCTATTATATACATATTTACTAGTAGTGTATTAGTATTTTGTTATTTCATTAAACTGTGTTTATCTCAGTCCAAGTTTCTCCCTTCCCTTTTGATTCTCTCCCCTGTTCAGGGGCGGGGATGGGGAGAGGGTGAGTGAGCGGCTATCGTGCTTGTATTGTTAGCTCAGGTTAAACCATGACAATTTAACTTCAATGGAGCAATATGAACCATGACACAAACAACCTCTCTAGTTTTGGCAGGGATAAATAAATAAAATAGATCCCAGTATTCACCCCATCAACAAAATGGCATGGTAGAGAAACTCTGAAGTTTTTAAAGTAAAAGGAGGCCATGGTCCATATATTTAAAGGAGTGTACAGCACTCCTGTAGGTGTCTTAATAATAATTAAGCACAGATTTATTGCTTATAAGCACAGACTTTTGCTATGACGTACCAGAATAAGAAGTCGACCATTCAAGGTAGTGGTATTACTGGAAACAGTCCCATTAGGAGATCAGGAGTCTGATCATTTTAAATACAATTTGGCATTCTGATGAATGTGACTGGGAAAACCAACAAACAAAAACCCACCACCACCACAAAACAAGCAAAGGAAAACTCCCCACACAACCCCAATAACTCCCATATATTTCAATGTCAACAAACATGCACACATTCCCAACTGACCACATACACAACCCATGGGTGGCGGGGAGGGCAGTCATCTAAGAAGTGGAAAACTTTCTTTCTGACCTCCACATGGAGAGTAGTTAATACAGTATTAACATGTTCTATATTTGATCATGTAAAGCAGCACACAACTTTAATCCCCCCAAAGTGAGTAGTTAACCTTCTTGCTCTAGAATGAAGTCATGTTCTCACTCAAAAAATAACTTACAAAACAAAAAATAACAAGAAAAACGTATGTCCTTCCAGGGAGGAAGCAGAAGGTCTGATGTTGTGTGCCACAGTGTCTGAGAGTATGATGCCAGATGCTCATGCACGGGCAGTTAAATCCCATTTGGTGATTTAGTGAACCTTGAAAGGAGCCTCTCCTCGCTGACTCTTTGCTTATACTTCAATTGGGCTTTTGCAAAAGCTTTCTCCTTTCTCTATTTTTAACTGTCTAGCATCACTAAACTCGCTGAAGACAAGAATTTTAGCTTTTTAACCTCGACCTGTTCATGGAATTCAGCTGAAATCAGACAGAAGGTTCAAAGACAGATGCAATTAGTCTGGTCACACAAGTCTCATTTCCTTGGAAAATCAAATTGAAACCTCTGTTTAGGAGTGCTAGACCCAGGCTTTGTGAATTGGCTCACAATTAAACATATTTGTTATGAAGAAGGACACAATATGTTTTGAAATTTTTTGAATTAGTGTCTCTATAAAATAAGATGTTAAAAACATATATCTAGACTTTTACAAATTCTAGCCCTTTATAACCTGCATAAATGCTAGCACAATGAAAATCCGTTACAAAGTACTGCATCTTTAAGTTAACTGTGACCGTAACTTTTAAAAAGCATGAAGTAATGGTAATACCAGCAGATTACTCCTAAAGCACTTGCTATAAGCAATGGTATCTCTGCAAAGGTTTAAAAAAAATTAAGAGAAGAAAGAACTGTGTTACGTTATTTTCCACATCTTCAAATGCAAACAAGCAATGAAACCAATCCCTAGTTACTCTTCACTGTATTTTCCATTTGTTGCAGCTACACGGCTTCTTTCAGTAATTCCAAAATCTCATTTTAGTGTACTTGTCTTTTTGCATTCCCCTTTTCTGACATAAGTTAATTACATGTGCCATAAAATTCTTTTGGCATTGTTGTACTTCTTTTGTTCAGAAAAACATTAGTTTTGCTGACATACACTCATGCTGGGGCAACTTTGTAAGACAGAAAGATGCTAGATTATTACTTACTGAAAGCAAAAAATGTGTTGGAGATGCAACATGACAATCTCTTTCTGAAATGCATTTTTACACAGTATTCTGTTTTTCTCCTTAGGAAAAAAATAATTTTTCATACTACTATAAAGATCTGTTGTTAATTGCAAACATGCATCGTCATCATACCACCGTATTTTAAAAAATAAACCAACCCACAACAACAGGAATTAATTCCTATTCTATGATACTCATCCTGAACAGCTATATAAAAAGGTCTTCCCAGTGGGCTGGGTGCATACTTCTCTTGTTGTTGCTGTTAATGCAAGTAAATTGAAATTTCTAATGTTGCCTTAACTGGAAAAGAGAGTGATTTTCCTGTGATACAGGATACATGTTAGTTTGGAAGGTGAGGGAAATGTTTTGGTGAACTGATATTTCAAAATCTCTGTTCCATCTCCAGTTCAGATAGGCTTAAACAACTTGTTTCTTCTGCATATTTGTAATACAGAAAAAACTAACACAAATCAGCAAGATGTGACACACCAGCACAGTCAAGTACTCAAGAAATATTCTAAATCTGCCTTTTAAGATTGATGTATACTCACAAATGGAATGCTGTATCTTCCCTTCCTCCAACATCACCTGAATTCTTCCTTTTTCTGTTTGAGGTATTCTTTTCCTACACCTTGACTTTAAGTTGATTTAAAAAAATTTGGACAGTAAAAAGAGGTTTCACTAACTCTCAGCTATCAGCTGTTTTTTCTTTTCTCTGTGACTCACATGTACATTCCTTCTTTCATTTACTTATCTTAATATTCACATGAACTCAATCACAATCTTCCGAAGAAGCCAAGAGACAGGGTGTCATTAACTTTCATCTTGCTTTTTGGCAGTCTGTATTATCATATGGAAGGAAGAAGTATTTGTACAAGTAGCTGATTCAAGCCCTCACACAAAAAGACTATCCTCAGAGATTGTGAATCATGTTGTACTGCAACTAGCTACTTAACCGATACTCAGTTTACCAATTTCCACTCTGCAACTCTGAAAAATGTGACATTTAGATGATAAATATTACTTTCTCCACCCTAGCCCCCAGCATATCACCTCTAGCAGCAAATTTTTGAGAGTTGTTATAAAAGGAATAAAAGGATAAAAATAATAAACATTCCATGTTCTGGTATTTAAAGGGTGAGACTCCCTTTTACAAGGAGTCACATGGAAAAGATGAGGGGTAGTGGGTACAGATTACAGATTCCAATTGGACACAGAGGGACATTTTTCACGGTGAGAACGACCTCCCATTGGAATAATCTCCCCAGGGAAGTGGTAGATTCCCCAGCACTGCACAGTTTTAAGATTTGGCTGGACGCGGTACTGGACCATCTTGTTTAGACTGTGCTTTTGCCAAGAAAGATTGGACCAGAATGATCCTTGAGGTCCCTTCCAACCTGGTATTCTATGAGTCTATGATATGATTCTACAAAAATCAAACAATGCACTCCAAAACTGTGAGGTTTAGACAGTATTATAAGTCTCTGAATTATTAGGTTCCTAAACATCTGCAGGATTTGTGCTTAAAATATACCCAAAACAAGCCATAGTACTTTCCAACTTCAAACTGAAGATGAGACAAAATATCCCAAAGAATGCAACACCTGAAATTGGGATAAAAATTGCTCCCTCAGTTAAAGGTCAAGCATGACTATACGGATTAGTGCTCCATCCAAACAACTTCAAACCAATATGAAATGAAAACCACTTCCCATCTCAATGCAGATCTTACAGAAAGTCAGACCATTTAATACTTGCAGTTGACTAAAGCAATAAGAAACCTCTTTAAACACCTTCTATAAAGCTTGCTTTTATATGCAAACAATAAAAGGATTAAGAGGCTTTTTTGGGCACTCTGTCTGAGTTATGGATTTTCACACACGTTACACTTAAAGCGAAGAGACATTCAGCACAGAACAATCTGCTCTCTGCTACAAAATCACTAAATGCA
This sequence comes from Patagioenas fasciata, assembly GCF_037038585.1. Taxonomy (NCBI): domain Eukaryota; kingdom Metazoa; phylum Chordata; class Aves; order Columbiformes; family Columbidae; genus Patagioenas; species Patagioenas fasciata. Next base: position 28,011,102 of record NC_092560.1, read on the forward strand.
GATATTCAGCAGCCAGAGAACTCCACGGTCCACAGAGAGAAAACATAACCTGGTCAAAGCACAAGTTGGATACAAGAAAAACAAACAAAAGTGCCAAAGGGAAACAAATTTTTCAGGTAAAAAAAAGGCATGCCATGGAGGAGATGGACACACTGAAAAGTGGAGGAGAAGGCTGGACAACTTCTGTAGAGTCACCAGACACACCTCTGCAATACAATTATGACAGCAGAATTGCAACTTCTCTGTTTATCACTGTTGTTTTCTACTGTTTTTCATTACAGATTAAAGATCCTTGAATGAAAGGCAATTACAAGATTTATAGTAATTTGCATTATATTAATCACATAAACAAAAGATTACAATGCAGTTGTCTCCTGCAAAGTGACTTGGGCATAGTGTGTTTTTTTTTTCATGCTGTCCCCAAGAGTTTCTTGGTGCATAAACAAAAATTACTTTGCTTTCTAAGTGCTACTGAAGCTGAGTTTGCCCAACTGTGTTCTTATCACTTAGCACTTTGTTACCTTTAATAAAGAAGCAAAGGACCAAATTCTGCCTCTCTCCAACAACTGTAAAATAGCATTATAATCTTCTGAATTTGAAGACACTGGCAGCACAGCTATTATCAAGAACACAATTTAGCCAGAATAGAGTGTTACGGGAATGTATCCAGCTCAGCTCTCAGAGCCCAGAATGAGAAAAACGGCTGTTTATTAAGCCTTTGTATTTTATCCTTAATGAGGAGAAAAAAATCCACAAAACTAAGTAAGAGGCAGTGCAAATCTATTTCCAACATTTTGTATCAAAAAATACACATCTGAATCAGGATGAAGCATATTCACAATAATAACTACTGTTTCTGTAACTGATGCATTCTTCAGCATCTAAAGGTGCTTGACAAACAACTTACTAACCTTCAGAATATTTATCTTATGTAGGAAAGAATTACACTAATATCTCAACTCTCTGAAGTTCAATATTTGCTTCTGCTGCTAACATCTGTTCTTTTATGATTTAAAAAAAAAAAATTGTAATTTCCCAGTGCATCTCTGTGAAAACATATTTAAGAAAGGGTATGAAAAGCTGTGCAACAATTGTGTGAAAGAAAAGTGAGAACATGGGAGAGAAACAACTCTGCAGAAACAAAGGCTGGTGAAGAAGGAGGGCAGGAGGTGCTCCAGGCATTGGAGCAGAGATTCCCTTGCAGCCCATGGTGCAGACCATGGTGAGGCCGGCTGTCCCCTGCACCCCATGGAGGTCCATGGGGGAGGAGAGACCCACCTGCAGCCCATGGAGGTCCACAGTGGAGCAGAGACCCACCTGCAACCAGGAAGGAACCCCCAACGGCACAGGTGGGATGTGCCCTGAAGGAAGATTCAGCCTACAGAGAGCCCATGCAGAAGCAGGGTCCTGGCAAGAGCTGTGGCCCATGGGGAGGAACACTGGAGCAGGCTGCTCCTGAAGCACTGTACACCATGGAAGGAACCCGTGCTGGAGCAGTTTTTGAAGAACTGCGGCCCATGGAAAGGACCCATGTCGGAGAAGTTTGTGAAGGACTACCCTATGGGAGGGACCCCAGAGTGGAGCATGAGAAGAGCAGGAGGAGTGAGGAGCAGCAGAGACCAAGTGTCACAATCTGACCACAATCCCCATCTCGCTATGGCCCTGTGCTGGCTGGGAGTATGAGGTAGAAGAGTCTGGAATTAAGTTGAACCTGGGAAGAAAGGAGGGCTGGGAGGAAGGTGATTAAATGTTTGTTCTTATTTCTCGCTGTCCCATTATTAATTGGCAATAAATTCAATTAATTTCTCTAAGCGGAGTCTGTTTTGCCTGTGACGGTAATAGGTAAGTGATTTCTCCATCCTTATCTTGACCCATGAACTTCTTCATCATTTTTCCTCTGTCCTGTTGCAAAAGGGGAGTGATAGAGCAGCTTGGTGGGTACCTGGAAGTCAGCCACGGTCAAGGCCCCCACATATTCACCTTCACCTGTACTTTCTCTAGGCTGAAGAGTCCTAAGCAGGTCAGTTCAGTTCTCAGGTGGAAGATACTCCATAGCTTGATCATTTGCTTCACCCTTATTGAAGCTTTCTCAGTTCCTTAGCTCTGAGGTACACCTAGAATATCAAAACTTGAAATACTAAGGTGCTGTCAAAACTTAGATTTATGAAGCAGCATCACTGGGTTATCTCTACTGTAAGTAATTAGAGAGAGCAGGCATGTGCTAGGTAATTGTTCTCCATTTGCATTACTTTATACTGATCTACACTTAGCATTCACCGCCTAGTCTCCCAGTATCGTTCTGCATCTTTAAATCATCCTTACAAACTCAATTAGCACTGTGCAGAAAAAATTCTCATGTAATTGCTTGACACCTTTCCCACCACACCTTCCATTTTCTCTGTATTTCCTGTTATTCAATATCGGTGGGGTGTGACTGAACAAATCCATTCCTATCCCACAGAGCTTTTATATGTATATGAGAGGGTCATGGACAACCTTTTCTTATTCTTGATGGTACAGGAGCAAAAAATACGAGTTACACTTGCTTCTTACAACCTTTACTGTTATTTTTCAGAAGTTTAACAATTAACTTGCTTCTGGCTGAGCTATAGGATTTGGTTCACTTCTCCACTAAGAATTTACTGCTGGTAACATAGTTACCAGTATAAACAAACTTCCAGTAATTTGCACTTAGTACCACTAGGTGTCAAAAATACACCAGCACAAAGAGGAAAGAGTTCCTCTGAACATCAAGTCTTCAGGTAAAAGACAGCAGGGAAACACTGTGCGTGCCCACCTCATCATACTGCATCTCACTACCATAGCAGACAATAGTATCTCTTTAATGAAAATCATGCAACTCTGGGGCTCCAACCATTAACAGTAATGACAAGCAAAACTCAGGAAACATAGGAAAGTGTAAATGCTATCATGTATTACTCGTGTATCACAGCCATTTTTCTGAAAAATTTATCACTGTCATCAAATCTTACTCTATTAAGTTCTTTTGTATTTTGCATCGTCCATTGTGGACTTCCTTTCAAAGCCGTAGCTTGTCCATTATTCAAGCCCTTGTTGTTCAACAGCCCTCTCTAGAACACTGCTAGCTCAGCTTTGCTCTCCAGGTAACAGGACCTACAGCACTCGCCAAAAGAAGAGTGAAACAACTTTTTAATCAAGCAATAAGAAATATTTAACATTTTTGTCTGTAAAAAGAAGATTAATATAGCTGTTCTTTCAACAAGGATCCAGGATTTCTTTAATTTTGGCATGGTGTTAGTTTACTTGAGAGAGATAGAACATACAGATATGCTGGAAACATATGCAAAACATACGGAAACATGTGAAACAAATTCCTGGAGGAATTTGCTTTAGTAAAATGCTGATGTTACATTATGTATCATACCCCTCAAAAAGGGTCCTGGTATATCAGCTTTAAGAAGTCAACCTTATAAAAACAAGAAACCCCCACCACAAACTTTTTTCCCTGCCAGTGGAACATTATATTTTAGAGGAAAACACTCTGATTAATCCAGGTTGAACTGCTGGCCCAAATTTTTATATAACTCAGAATAAACAGTCCTACTGCATTACAGCAGTGCCCTCTACTAACATTTGAGTTAAAGAAGAAACATTGTGCAACTGATAACTTCACTGTCAGGGGTATGTAATAACACTGTGAAGTTTGGGGAAAAAAAAAAAAAAAAAAACCAAACCAAAAAAACATGGAAATAAAAGAAAATAAAAACAAAGCAACATGTATATAATTTCAGTTCTTAAATAAAGATGCTTTTTTCCAAGCCCCACAAACACCTGTGGTAGATGGAGCCAGGTTTAAAAAGATCATCACCTGTAAACCAAGCTAGAGTTCTTCCATGGCTAGAGTTCTTTCCTGCATGTATCCAATTTATTTTTTTAAGAAATTGAAGGTTAATATCTTATCATCACCTGATTTGATTTTGTCTGTATCAACCTACAGAAAATGAAAATCGCCTATTTGAGTTATTTATAAAGTGGTACGAAACACAGGTAATAAAGCCATAAAAGCTTTACCCTTGATCTATCATAATCCTGATCACAAGTTGATTTAAAAGCTTTTTACTCCCCACCATGATCTTAAGTAAAGTGCACAGTCTTCTTTTTGTGTTCTGCCTTTCAGCAACTCCCTACATTTCTAGCTGTGCCTCTTGTCATAGAGCCAGTATACAGGGCCTCTGGGCAAATCCAACAATACATGCTCTTTGTTTCTCCCTTCCCATACACTATCTAAAAAATCTTCATGGCTCATTAGCTTAAAATGAAACAAGGCTTTTGAAGCACATCTTTACATGGCATCATTTTACAGTACGTTAAAAAGTGGCAGAGTTTTCTAAAAGAGTTTTAAAATGGAGTAGTTGTGCCAACATGCATACTTGGAAGATATCAAGCAAAAGACAACGGCATTTCAGGATGGAACTGCAGACACAATCAGATTTGGATCGAGCATCTTTTAAATTAAAATAGTTGGAAAAGAAATGGAGACAAACAAATTGGAACTTGTGTTTTAAGACATCAGGTGGTGGGTCTTAAAAAAATGGAATACAGTTTTTCCATTAGTAATATTAAAAGTGGCAGTGGAGTAACAAAAAGCAGGTAGCATAGAAGGTGTAGATAACAGAACAATAAAATATTTACATATTATATTCCTTGAAGGTACATATCACGTTTTAATGCCACTCATTCTAGAGTCATTAGAGAACGGGGGTCTTTAAAACATGGCTATATACTTCCAAGGTGTTGGAATTCTGTTATTAGTACAAGCAAGTTTAAAAGGGCTATTGGTGGGGAAGGGAAGGTAAAGTGTATTTTACTCTTCAGTGACCTTTTTGGTAAGCACATGGCCAGTATACATTTAGTGCATTTAACTTCAGAAAATAATCTGCTGAATCATTACTGCCAAAACACAGAATGCACTTTCTATTGACTAGGTCAACAGACAGAGTATTCTCAAAAGGTGAGATGTAAATACATTAGTTAATGTCACATATTTTATTCTCCTTCCAGACACTTTAAGCACCCATTTTTTTTCCTCTGCTTTCAACTACTGACTGCCACATAGGTGTTACCTATGCAAATCCACTTTCTCAATTAAACAAAATTTTGCCAGTTAATTCAAGGAGTAAAACATCATGTCTGTTTTAGCCATTGTCTCTTTCGTCCTTACTTTCCCCTTTGCCTGTCAGCTTTATTTTCCAAGTCTAATATCTCAATTCTTTATGTAGAAAACCAGTTATTAAAACAATAAAACAAAAATAACAATCCCCAACCCCCAAACAACATAACTCTATGCTTTCTTCTTCTCCTAAGGACTTCCTGTTTGCAACCTAATTATACTGATGTGAATACAGCCACCATAAAAGTAGAAGGCTATAGTTACCAAGGACAGGGCAAAGCTAACTAACCAGTTTTGCTAACCCTACCACCATTAAGAACAACACAACAGCACATTTAGCACAGATTATAAAGCCTACTGTATATCCTGGATCCACACTTGAGCAGTTCACATGACTGAGTTCCAGGCTGCTCTTCACCATTATAAGCTCTGAAATGGCAACGATACCTTCACCTACAGTATAGACCTGTCCACGCGTTCACTTCCTCTTGCCATACATGAGCAAACATAGGTCAGCTAGTAAGCAAACACATTTCATCTGTTGCTGCATGAAAACAGGTTTCACTCTTGTCCTGACACCTACGTCTCACTCAACAGCTTTGGTGCTGCTAAGGGCCAAGTCACTGGATATTTGCATGGACAAGCCCCCTGGTCCCACAGAAGCAAGGGAAGTCTGTTATTACCTTCTCAGCTGTCCCTGTTGTCAAGCACGATGAACATGATGAAGTTCAAATGTCACAAGTAAAACCAGAAAGGTAAGGTACAAGGACATAAAAGTAACGTTTGATGCCATCTTTAGACCAGAATCTAGTATTAAATCCCTTCTCCAGTTACGAGTGGCCACTACAAAAGGCTCACAGACAAAATCATGTTTATAGCTACAGCCAACTTACTAGCTCTGCAAAACTCAAGCCTCAAGCCTCGATGGTAGACCACATTTCTGACTCTTTTTACAGAAAAATAACTGCTTATTTCATGGGCGGAAATAATTATGAGACTAAAGATACCAATATTTAGTGATTATGTTATGAGATTTGCTACTTACATTAAAAACTAAACTATATTTAAACAGCATCTGCAATATTTTCTATTGCATTTGTTAGATTTATGTTACTGTAGGACTAATAAGTTTGATATACAGAACTAAATGGTGCTGGTGCGCAAATGTGGATGTAACAAAAATGGCTTTCAAGTAAATAAACCTAATTTAGTGAAGATTTACAAGGTTAGAACAACAACAACAACAACAAAAGTTTTTAAAACAATAGATTCAGAAAAATTATACAGAATGAAATTGTGGTTATTTCAAGGAGGAGACCTGAAGCCAGAGAAAGGAAATTTTTGAGGTTTATCAGAAAGGAAAATCTTTAGAGTTATTCAGCAATCTTGGAGGATCATTCTGCTTATTCTCTTACACTCTTTCATGAAGGTACCATATTAAATACTGAAATTATCTTCACAATGCTCATAGTTACATGAAAACATAGTCACAAATGTTTCCACTACTACAAGGCAGAGACAATACAGTGTTTTCTTGACCTGGGGAAAAGCCAAAGCAGATTTCATCTCCAAAACACATACATAGTTAGTTCTTGCTTTCCAATAGAAATGTAACCCAAAAATAAAACGTGTTTTCACTTCTCTTGTTTGTTTACCAATAACCATTCCTGAAATCTGTGCCAGGCAATATTTTGAATTATAAGCTGTTGCTTTTTTCTCAGCAATAATACCAACAAAACCCTCCATAAACATATAAAGAAACAAATTTGATGGGGTGTGAGGAACAACCAAAAAAACAACCCCAAAGAACAAGCAGCTATTTCAGGTACTCCATTCACATTCTGTAGAATTCAGAACCATCTTCCAAACCTGTTACCAGGGAAACAGTTCTCATTCATTCTAAAATCTCACATTTTAAATGCACATTCTGGTGCCTTTTCCCCTGCTGATGACAGGGAACATGATTAAGAGTTTTGCAATTTCTGAACTTAAATTAACAGAGGGAGAGGCTCCAAACATATTTAATAATCAGCACCAAAAGCTCTGTACAGAAAAAAAATGTACTTTAAAAAAATGATAAGTCCATATTAGTGCTATGCATATAGCTGAATGCCTGCTTTTGCACTGGCACCACTTACTTGACACCTACATAACTCACTATTTCAATGTTATTTCTGCTACTAACTATAAAGGTGGAAGTCACAATATATCTGCAAATAAGCCATTCAATTACAGGATTCTTAGAAAAACAAAGAAAGCTTAAATACATAAATTTTAGTGAGGAACAATTATATAAAGCGAAAGTTCCACAGCTCATTCTAGTCTTTTGTCCTTGAAAATCGCAGGGTCAAGCCAGTCTTGATTCCATTATTCTAAGTCATTCCAAACACCTTGAAGGAAAGCATCAGAATAAAATCAGTGTTGGATCCAAAAGTTAAACCTTTAGTCAAACTCTCCAAGTTTTTGCACATGGGATATGAGGCTTTGTAAAAATTTCAAATGCGTAGCATACGAAAGCTACCATTCCCCAAAAAGAATCATCTGGTACAGTTGAAAATATTAATCCTAAACGTATTTTGTAAATAATAGAAAATTTTAAATAATAGAAAAGGAGATCACAGAAAATGCAGGCACACGTATGCATGCATGCACATGTGCAAGTGTGTCTTGCAAAACTGATAGTAGGACCTGGACAGGTTTCTAATAGGAAACAAAACAACTTTTCAGGAACAACTTCCCCTGATGATTCTCTGATTCTTCTTTTCTTGCACTGGGGATCTCAGAACTGGATCCAGCACCCCAGGTGTGGCCTCACCAGTACTCAGGGGAGGGGACGGGAAGGCTCACCTCCCTCCACCTGCAGGTAATGTTCCTCCCAGGGCAGCTGAGGTTATATGAGCCTTTGTTGTTGCAGCAGCATATTGCTGCCTGATGTTCAACCTGGTGTTCTTTCTGCAAAGCTGCTTTTCTGGCAGTCAGCCCACAGCAACTGGTGCCTAGGATTGTTCCTCCCCAGGTGCAGGACTTTGTACTTCCATTTGTTAAACTGCATGAGGTTCCTGCCAACCCATTCTTCCAGCTTGTTGAGGTCCTGGGAATCTGGCAGCAAGACTCCCTGGTTTATCAACCACTCTTCGGAGTTTGGTGTGATCAGCAGCTCTGCTGAGGGTACACTCTGCCCCATCATCAAGGTTATTAATGAAGATATTAAACAGGACTGGATCCACTATTGGCCTCCAGCTATACTTGGTGCCACAGATCACCACTTTCTGGGCCTGGCCATTCAGTCAGTTTTCAATCCACCTCACTGCCTGCTCATCCAGTCCACATTTTATCAGCTTCTCTGAGAGGATCTTACGGCAGACAGTGTCAAAAACCTTAATGAAGTCTAGGTAGACAATTTCCACTGTTCAGCCCTTACCTACCAAGATGGTCATTTAATCACAGGAGGTTCTCACGTTGGTTGAGCATAACTTCATCCTGGTTGACTTTCCTGTCCCTAACATGCAAATGTTTTCCAGGATTAGCTGCACCATCACCTTCCAAGGGATCAATGGGAGGCTGACTGACCTGCAGTTCTCTGGGTCCTTCCCCTTCTTGAAGATGGGTGTGACATTTGCTTTCCTCCAGTCCTCAGGCACTTTTCCCAGTCACTATGACTGGGCAAAGCTTATTCAAAGTGGCCTCACGACAACACTATCCAGCTCTCTCAGTACTTATGGGTGCCCCACCAGGGCCCGTGTATTTATGTATGCACAGTTGGATTAGTTATTCTGTAACCTGATCTTCTTCCACCACGAGGTCTTTCTTGTTCCACACTTCCTGCCTGGTCTCCGAGTCCTTGTATTTCTGAAAACTTCTCTGGTATCTTTACTAGTAAAGACTGAGGCAAAGAAGGCATTCAGTACCTCAGCCTCTTCCATGTCCTGTGTCACCTGAGCCCCTACCACATTCAACAACGGGCCCACGTTTTCCTTAGTCTTCCTTTTGCTACTTATGTACTTATAGAAACCCCTACTGTTCCCTTTGACATCCATCGTTAGATTGAATTCCACACAGGCTTTGGTTTTCCTAACTTTATTCATGTGTCCTTAGCCAGCACCTCTATATATCTCTCGAATTACCTGCCCCTGCTTCCAACTTCTATATAGTCTCTTTTTACATTTGAGTTTTGCCAGGAGCTCCTTGTCCATCCAAGCAGGCCTTCTAGCTTGTTGCTTGACTTCCTGCTTGTTGGAATGGACCACTCTTGGGCTTGAAGGACGTGATCCTTGAGTATCAACTAGTTTTCTTGCATCACTCTTCCTTTCAGGGCTTTATCCCATGTTGCTCTTTCAAGCAGATCTGTGAAGAGGTCTAAGTCTGCTCTCCTGATATCCAGGGTAGTGCTCTTGTTTTTTACCTTGCACCTCCACTCAGGATTCTGAGCCCTGCTTCATGGTCACTGAAGGCAAGGCTGCCTTCCACCACCACATGATGTCCTTCCTTGTTTGTGAACAGGAGGTCCAGCAAAGCACTTCTATTTGCTGGTTCCTCTATCACTTGGGCCAGGAAGTTCTCACCAACACTCTTCATTTCTATAGGAATGAAGGTTCCTAAACACTTGCCTAGGCTGAGCTCCTTTTCAAGTGAGACAGAATAATCTGTACCTTTCCTTACTCATCATGCTGAATTTAATAACTCCATTAAGGTCCAAATTCACTGGTTTGACTAGCTCTCAAGATTCAAACTTATGCCGTGGCATAAGGTGTACAAGCCAAGTCTATTTGCCCACATCATAATCCAGCTTTTGGCAACTTCATCTATGAAGTAGAAGGATGAGGCAAATTTGCACCAAAAAGACACTACGCTTGAGGCAAGATTTGTCTGCAAAATATAACTGTCAGTAATCCTACCTTGTCACTTACTGTGAGTCAGCTGAGTAAGGCAATGACTGATCTATTATTCTTGAATCTTTCCCTGCATCAAAGTTTCCTGTTTCAGATCAATACCTTACTTTAAAATTCTACTGTTTTAATTCAAGTACCTTTTCCAGATTAATCCATAAAACAGCAAATGCTGCAGTTAGTGAACAGTAACATGTCATTACTAGACAAGCAGTAATCTGAGGCTGCAGCCTAGTTTGATATTATAAAATAGGAAATAAACTATACATACACACACAATTATACAAAGCTCTTCCATCAGGAGCAGCGGTAGCTGTTTTAGATGACATTCATATGCTCCAACCACTGACTTCAAACTGAGTGCAACATACACACAAACAAAAGACGGACTTCCCATAACATCTCGGCAATGCTTATTGCCAAGTGCTTTTTCTGTTGTGGGTACAGTTCTCGAGCACATTGCAGGTAACTGATTTAAGCAAAGGCAACCTTACAACATTAATGTATGAGCCTGGGGACATGCTCATTTACAGATGTCACACACCTGGGGGCAGTGGTGGGGTAGAGTATTTGAGAGTCTTAGGTCATTAGAAAAAGATAGCAAATAGGCTATTACCTCCTTAAAAATGTACACACTCTATGACCCAATTTAGAATTGCACTATAATTCCCACTAAACACATTACTGGAAGCCACTATGTGGACTCATTCCAAGCTGTGATGGACAACAAAACATGCTTAGGCATGAGATATTCTTTCATAACAAACCCTGGGATGTGCATGTTCCTTTACAGGAACCTCATTCCATGCAATGCCACATCCTGCCTTTGACATACATGGGTGGCTCCTACTCACTTCAAAGGGAGTTTAGTCTGCCCAGTGATGGACAGGATATAGACTTAAATGTTTATAAATATTTAAGAAAGTGGTAGCTGAAAACTCGTCTTTGACTGAGCAACACTGTCCTAAACAGGGTACATATGAGAATTTATAGTTTGCCTGAGCCACATCTCAGATAATTCCTGCAGATACTGGTAAACAGTTGACAAGAAGTTTCCACTTAAAGCATGCTATTAACTGGTGTGACTAGAGTATCATATAGAGATGCAAAATGGGGTAAATAATTATTTAAAAGGTAATACACATATGCTGGTGTTATATATTTATTTTATTATAACTAACAATTAACATTGAATAGGAAGGTTCATTTATATCACATAAAGTGGCTGATACTGCAGTTTATTAACTTGTCAACAAATCATCAAATTCAAATGGAATGGAATGGCGAAACCCCCCAAAGCTCTTCTGCTTCTGAAGTTCATGTGGCAGTGATCTGAAAATAACTGTGATACAAGAATTCAGAGAGATTTCTTACAATGTTGACAAAGAAGCTTTGTTTTAGAACCACGTATCAAATGAAATCAAGAACCTGAAAAACAACCAGCAAGGCTCTACCGTAACAGTGTTGCGATTTGAAAGAGAGAGATCCGTGTCTCTAAAAGTAAAGAAAAAAGAGAAGTAAATAGCGTACAGTGACTGACACAGTGCTCTTCCTGAGCCCACTGTCTCCCTGCCTCCCTTTGCAGTCTCTCAGATCCCCTTTCTCTCCAACTACCCTCCATCCCTTCCCAGCCTCCTTCTAGCGTCCTCCACACCTCTCTTCCTTTTCCCTCTGCTTAGCTAGCACTTTTGGAAACACAGTCTTCACAAAAATCCAGGCAGGCAACAAATAACGAGCAAAGAGCCAACAGATATATTTCCATGTTGTATTATTTCCTTCCCACTCTTCATCTTTCTTCTTTATTGAGACCATATATTTTTTGGATATGTAGGTTTACAGCTACATTTCTGTGCAATCCTTCCAATAAAGAAAGACACATTACAAGCTTCTACTAATTCCAAAATATAGAATTGTAATGTAAAAAAATACACCAAATAAAACCACTATAATGAAAACACTTTGAAAATCAAGGTATGCCAATGTATGTGATGAAGGACAACTCCTTTAACCTATCTAGATCACAGGACAGCCTTGATATTGCTTTGTTTTCCGACAGGTCTAGTACTAAGTAGATAATTTTCCTTGATCAATTCTAATGTTGCAATTTGGCCAGCAGCATCAAGCAAAATTAAGTTCTCACCAGCTCATTCCCAGGAGAAAAAACACTGCTCATCAATGTCTTGATGTATCTTGATGCAGTCCCAAAAATCCTGTTTCAACAGTGTTCTGTGGAATAAATATGAAGGGGCAGTTTCCTTTTGTATAATTTTCCAAGCAATCACCCTCTATCTCTTCATAGTGTACTGAATTTTTTTTGGCTACCAAAAAACCCAAAAGTAATCTGGGTTCCAGTATTCTTACTGTTAGTAAAAGAACTACAAAGTAAAAGTTCTGGCACAAGACTGAAGACCAGACACCATCTTTTAAAGCTCAGCACTCACTCTTGTGCTGACCCCTCTTCCTTTGATTCCTTCCTCTACACTTGGGATTCTGCACACTTCTTGCAAAGCCCAGGTGTTCTCCTCCACAATGAAGGACATTGTAACAGCACCTCTCATGCAAGAATGGAATCTCTGAGAATGAAACTGCCAACGTACTGAAGATGCACAGCAATAGGTTCAATATGAAAATGCTTCTAAAATATACTAGCTCTTCAGATAGGATACTGGTGTTCAGAATTAAAGTGGTCTTGTTTCAGTCTAGCTTTATACTCTCAAATTAATCCTCCTGCCCTCACTGAGGCAGTAGAAGAACTCTGCTGAGACAGGTGACCCTCAAACCTTTGAAACTTTCTTTGCCAAGGGGTCAAGGCCACCCCCTTCCATTCTTTTTGGCACCAAGCGATCTCTGTGCTGAAAAGCCTGAGGCATTTAGGCATAGCAGGTTCAAACGTACAGGCAAAAAAGATCAGTGGGCATTTCTTTTCCCATTTCTGTATGTTTATGCATCTCCTTCTCTCTCCCAGAAACTAAAGGGGAAAGTAGGCAGAAGAAAACCACCCAGCCAAAACATCAAGTCTCACCACTTCTGTGAAAGGCAAGAAATATGGTGGGGCTGTGGAAACAGTCTGTGTTGAGCCCCTGAAAAGAACTGGAAAAACTCTCGCACTCTTTGCTGGATGGACTACAGCTGGCTGTAGTCACAAGAAAAACAAAACAAACAAAACCTGCCAAACCACTCTCCTTTGCCTGTAATGCTGGCAGTTACACTACTGCAGCATTATTTCCTACACAATGTAGAAAAGCTAGTCAAAAAGTGAAAAAAAAAAAAACCAGTAGTAAACTAAGGAGAATATCAATGCCAACCAGGAGTTTCTAATTTTTAAATATTCTTCATATTCCTAAAAAACCCAGAAAATTACTATGTGAATAAGGGAATCTAAGTGCCACACTACTGAATAGCTTAATGAAAATGAAAATAAAGCTGACATAGTTTAGAATTAAAAGCTTTACACAGGAAGATCGAGACAAGCATGCAGAGGATAGGCCTGAGCAAACTGCATCGAGTGGCACAGCAACGCTCCTCTACTTTCCTATAGGCTTGCTAATTTCAAAATTATCCTTCATGGTTAAATTACTACTGAATATTAAGAACCAAGAGAAATAATATTAAGGAATTCATTTGAGCTTACTGAAGTTTCTGGGATTTTTTCTCACTTTACCTCTCTCTCCCAAACTCATCCAATGACTGTTAACTTGCACTTTTCACCTACGAGGCAATAAAAATCATTCTTGGAAAAGCTAAATCTGCTAGTTATTTTTATCTGCAATATTCACACTAAACTGAATTTTCCTTGAAAAGTCAACAAATTCTATCTTTTGACTGTAGCAAACTGAAATTTATCCCATTTAATTGTCATAACACCAGCACTAACTACAAGAAATCATCTAGCATTCCTGCACTGCTACATGGTTTCCTAATCCTGCCCCAGCTTCCTCTCAGACACCCTTCTCTTTCTTCCCTTTCTGCAGGGAACCAGGCTGGGCCAGACAGCCTGCAACCTGCATTTCCCGTGGGTGCCGTCTGTTCCATTTTCCTCAGCTGGCAATGAAGAGGTAGTTGTGCACTAGTAAGCAAATCTCTGAGGGCTACAAGAGCTACAGAGATAATCCAGGCTTCACATTGCATTATGCTACACTGGGACTATGTATCTGACAGAACAAACGTGTGTTCAGGGAAGAACAACAACAGGTACACTCTAATATTTTCTTTGAATGATTTCCTTATTTTCCCGGATTTCTAAATCCCCAAAACAGATAACAACCAGCTTGAAGCATGGAAATGCATTCTCTTACCTTAAATATTATATATTCTTTTTAATTTATTTTAAAACTCCCTTTTGTACTAAATACAAGGAAACAGTGAAACAGCTTCCTAATGGAAATTTTTTTACTGCCACAGGATGTCCTAGATGATGCCAGTAACAGTTTATATTCTTGGTGTTGTACATGTAATAGGAAGTACCGTAACAAGCAGGAACACAGATTAAACACAAGAAAAAGCTTGTTTAAAATGGACAAAAACCCATCATATAGTAAGAACTCCAAATACATGTTCTCATCTTGCTGGATTATACTCAGCTGTTAGTTAAAGGAATGGGTCCAGTGCAAACATAAGTGCCAAAACAAACTAGGTAAGTGCCTCATCTACCATAAACAAGCAAATGCCAACACGAGTCATCCTCTGAGTTGCACCTCTTCTACGATCTGTAGAGTCAGCATTAATAACTGCAAGAAAGACAATTATTTCTTATACTTAGTGGTGGGACAAACTTCTTCCTCACAAACGTTCATCCGAGCACTTCGAAACTGATTGCGAATTAGTCATAAAATCCCTATAATGCTGAATAACCACACCCTCAATAACAGCAGAAGAAAAAATTCTAACAATTAACACTGTTGTTAACATAGATCCTGAAATCAACACCTGACTTCTAGAGGCAGAAGCCTCCAAACACCAATATAACCAATGCATGGCTTTGCTTAGGGAAACAGACCTGTTTCCCTGTGTTGTCACAGCCAACATGTCAGAACCAAGTGCCAGTGCTCAAGGAGTCACTGACACAGGGTATGACTAGGCACGGGCAGAAGTGACAGCTCCTGTGCCACTAATTCATATGCTTGTACTCGTTAAGGACAGCATATGACTTTTGACATTACACAGCGGCTACTTAGCAACTTCTAAACATTTTAAAAACATTTAGAACTAAGAAGTTATTAAAGCTGGCAGGCACATGACTGCATTTCACAACACCACTTTTCAGTTTGCTTAGCACAATGCAATGTCCCCCTCACTTTTTTTTCTTCCCCAGAAAGCAGTAATCTCTACACTTCCCTTTTCTACAGGTTCAGTGACAACAACACCCACCTTTTTGCATTGTATTGAAACATGGCAAGTAAACCTGGCCAGCAAAACTTTGCCACTTGGCAAGGCAAGCCACCACTCCTGCGCCTGCAAGAGCCAACAAAAACATAAGCTCCACTGTGTCTAGTGTAGCAGTGTGGCAGTAGCTCCCTGCTCCTAGGGCATTTGGAGGCTATCACCACTAGAATGTCACGTGCACGTCCTCCCCTATTCACATCATAAAGCGATTTTGAATACGTGTTCAGTCTTTCACATCCTTGTTTCTTGCTTTACCTACTCTGCCTGACTATTTTAAAGCTAAAGACAGAGAGAAAATCCTAGAAGGCATCTAATATTATCAGGAAACAGAACCTTGCACTGGAGAATTATAAGAAACATGATACTGTGCTCTCTTTAGCTACAAGTAAAGATTGCAAGAAGACATCAATAATTTTTTCAACATGACAGGAGAGAAAGTTGTTCTTTACATAGCTACAGCTACAGATACCATTGATATCGAGGCAAAACTGGAGTGCCAGCATATGAGAACCATTTTCCATTTCAACTGCTGATGACAATTACACTGTTGTAAAAAAGGTGCTTACAAATAAAACTATTTTTAAAAACCCAACCAAACAAAAAACAAAACAAAATTTATACCAAAACAAAACAAAACGCCACCACACACACAAACCAAATCAAACCCATAGAATCACAGAATGGTTTGGGTTGGAAGTGACCTCTGGAGATCATCTAGTCCAACCCACCTGCTAAAGCAGGTTCACCTAGAGCAGATGGCACAGGAATGTGTCCAGGCCAGGAAGTCTAGCTAGCACCTGATAGAAACTTTGTAGGCAGCAGCTATACACTTTGCATCCATAACCAGGGTTACATTTATCAAAAGAGCTCCTCCACGTCCTTTGAGCAGTGCTGGAAGCAGATCTTTCCAAAACCCAGGCAAAAAGCAATCAAGACACTTAAATGTCATGCTCAGTGCTTACATTCTCCACAATAATTCAATCAGCTATGAAGAAAGGGGAGAATTTGGAAACCAGATTTGAAGTCAGAAACCATAATGTACTTCTGCCTCACTATGTAAGGAAAGTAAAAACTTCACGGAGAGCAGACATCCTTACTCTCTTAGAATAAAAGTTTGACCAGCTCTGACTTTAAGAAGTATTTCAAAGGGTTTCAGCTCTGGTACGCACATGGCCAGTGAAATATAAACTACTTCAGCAATATGAAAATGGCAACCACAGAGCTGAACATCAGCCTTTTGCATGTATATTTGGCGCAAAACCAAGAGAAGGGGTGGGAGTATCTGGACAAGTCCTGTGATACACAAGACAAAAACAAAACCCCAAGTTACTGATCAGACAAAAAGCCAAAGTGGGAAATCAGCAGCACTCAACATTCACACACTTTGGACTTTATCAAAAGATCAATTTGAGTCCTAGTCCAAACACAAATCTATCAACACTTCCTCAGAGCTACACAAAAGTTTCACCAGGTCATCTTATAAACATACACAGGTTGATATAGTAGGCACTTGGTTAAAATAGCGCTTGTTTCCCACTGAAATTTAACAGTCTACCAGGATCACTGTCTTTTTTTTTCCCCATGGAGGATGGAGTCTAAGCGTTTCTGAAGGATCTGAGCAATTCAGCACCCAGAGTCCTCTTACCTAAAATTACTTTCCAAAAAATAAAACAAAAAAAACCCCAACCAACCAACCAACCAACCAATCAACCAACCAATCTACCATAAATTACTTATTACTCTCCCACCCTGTATGATCCAATAATATATTGCTCAAATACAGAAATAGAAAATAGTTTCTCTAAAATATTTTCTGGTGTTATCCTTCATTAGTTGGATCTTAGTGCCACTGGACATAAGGAGGCAAATTTGCTGTTGCCATAGTTACATTTTCTTTCACTCCCAAAAAGAGAGAACATCAATTCCAGCTGCCATTATGGCCCCATACCAGGAATGCAGGACTCCATTTTGAACAGTTACATGTAACTCTGAGAAAATATACCTAAGTATTTACAAAAGCCAAAGAACTTTTATTAGATTGCTTATCAAATTGCTGATAAATGATGAATCAAATTTTATTATTCTCCTCATTTAGTTACTATTGGCCAAAAAACACACAAAGTACTGACTTTATATCAGAAAATATAGCAGGTAGGTATTTTGGAGTCTGCCAGTAAGATTATGGACTGTCAGAAACAAACTTTGTGGCTGGTCAAAAAATGACCAAACAAAAAGCAACCAACCCAAACCCCAACACGTTAATCTTAACTGCCAATTATAAAGACTGTCCTCATCCTCCACTTTTTTGTTCTCCCTGAATCAGCAGCTCCACAGGTTTATTTTTTAAATACTATTGGGCAAGAGCAGGTGAATGGGGATAAATCCATACTCACACCACATTAACACAGACAGAAGCAAACTCCGAGGGTTACCTTAAGTACCCTCAAACTTTAACATCACAGGATGACAGACATTATTTACAACTGTGAGCTTTGTACAACATTACAATTTTGCACTGCGAAAACAAGATGATGAGTACAGCCTTGTGCATTGAGCTACAGAAAGCTTTAGAAATAGCAATAATAAATCCTAGCAAAATCTGCTTTAAAAATGAGTGGTTTTTCCTGATATTTAACACGAAACCTAGTGATTTCCTTACTGCAGTTCAAGCCTTGGCGTCAGAACACACGAATGCAGCCCATGCCTGTTTGTGGTTTCAGTGTGGCAACTTATTTACTATACACAAGCAAGATATCCAACCACTTTTTGAAAGTGTAGGGCATTGTTGAAGTTAATTACTTTGGATATAAATATACAGCTTCTAAGAGAGAAGCCCCCAAGACCATCACTCACTGTTAGAGGTTGAGTGCTGTGTGTGTATATATACACACAATACATACAGTTATACATATGCAAGTGCCTTTTCTGTCATGCCTTCATTTCTATGAGGTTATCTAGGAAAAGTGTCCAAACAAGACCTATACCTTAATAAAATTCTATAGCGTAGCAAGGGAAAGAAAAAGATCAATAAATTTAGGCTGGTGAAAATCCTACGTTTCCTAGTTTTGCTGTTTTCAGGGAGCTATTAAAATAAATATGACTCTAAGGAACATGATTCTCCAACCTCCTTCCTCTACCTCCAAAATCTCTGATTCGAGACCAAAATATTCTCCCAGTCTCAGAGGACCACATAACTGCATCTAACAAACCAGGTCCCAACACAGTACTGCAGCAGATCAGATCCAGAATGGTATAACTTACTAGATGCAGCCAATTCCCAGCTAGTGTTCACTGAGTAATGCCCCACAATCTTTTTATGAGACTCTGTAGACATGTAGGTATCAAGACCAGAGATTTTGCAGTGGATCTGACATTAGCCACAGTCATTTGCTACTGTAGCTTCTCGACAATGACTCTGGTTTCCCTAAGAGGCCAGAAGCACATGCTGATGTGTGCCTGCCCTACCATCTGCAATCACTTGTAACACCAAGCACATAGTTATCCAATGTGTTTTAGGTTCAACTTTTAAGCTCAGACTTAGGCTTTGAACCTACAACCATTGGCAAACCTCAAAGAATCCAGGGTCTTATAGGGTATAGCTAATATACAGAATAAGAGTTTAATGCTAATAACCTAAATAAGAACTAAAAACCAGCTACTAATACTGAACTCTTCTTAAGCTTAATTTTAATAGCCGGAAGCCCTCATGGAACACTTGCATTTATTATGTGGATACCAAGATTAATACCGACGTAGAGGATGTTGTGCAAACTTACACCTTAGCCAAGAAATACAGCTATATAATGAAAGGGAACTGTTTCTCAGGGTTACTCAGGTGTCTGAAGAACTCAAAAGATTGTAAGTAGAAGAAAAGACTATTACAAATTTCTGATGGGAGTTTAAAAGGTGACTGTATCCAGTAATATGCAAATACAATAATATAAATGCATCTGAAATACAATGATACATATCCATGTAAACTGGCAAAACTTATAAGCATTTGGGGTCATGAGCTTAATCAAAATCACTGTAACCTAAAACCAAACAGTTATTATTAATATTTGAACTCAAAGGGCAAAGCAATACAGACAGCCCCAACTCCTCCCAAAAAAAAGAGAGTAAAAGGACCAATAGAATTATCTTTTATACCCCAGCCCCTAGAGACTATAATCATATGTCAATGTGTTGATATTTTCTTTCCTGAGTATTAAACTGATTTGTCTTAAATTTATTTATTTCATTAAACAGAGCACAACTGGATGTATCTTATCAAAGAAACAAAGAGGAGAATAACTCAGTGGTCCTGAAATGCAGAGTTTTAATCCTCCTAAGGAAATCACAGTAACTCAGATCTAGAGGTCATGGTTTGCAGTATTACATATAACAAGTCTACAGCTAAGCTTTTTAATATACATTATGCACACCACTTAAGAAAAAACTACAAAACACTACTCCACATGCACAAGTAACACAGAAATAGCCAAGTAACAATTTAAGAGACAAGATAAATTGGGTAAACATTACTTCTGCCGTCATTTGCCAGGGAGACAGAGATGGTTTAATGGGTGGCCCATCAATGAACAGCCATCATCAAGGAGAAGCATTCAAAAAGGCAGTCAAGCAAAATTGTTCTGAGAAAAATCATACTAATACTGAAGTCTAAGGCAGGGGTTTTCTGTAGCTCCTAAGTAACCTGAGTTACAATTATTCAATCTAATCAAAGTAGCCTTCACAGGAGTTTCTGCAAATATTTCTACTGTTACCAAAGGTCTTCTTGACACTTAAAAACAGTTCTTGAATTAAATATTTGCAGCACATGAGCATGAAAAAATATCTCCACACATCTCCCTGAATTGCATAGGTAAACAGATAACTCTCAGACAGGTGAGTTTTACAAAGCAAAAAGTGATGAAATATGTACTTTATTCCAACATATAGCCACACAATTACTCCCGGCAATGGTAAACTACTAGGCAAAATAGATACTAGCTAGGGATTGCACCACAGTTCCAAAGCATACTCAGGACAATGGATGCCATTAAACTGCTTTAACAGATGCTAGGTATAGACTTACATAGATCATACAGTTAGGATAAAATTTACTTACTAATCTCTTTGAAACTGGCCCTGATGAA
The DNA here is from genome assembly GCF_037038585.1 of Patagioenas fasciata. Lineage (NCBI taxonomy): Eukaryota > Metazoa > Chordata > Aves > Columbiformes > Columbidae > Patagioenas > Patagioenas fasciata. Next base: position 28,031,657 of record NC_092560.1, read on the forward strand.
AACTCTCAAATGATCAAAACCAGAGCCCAATTGCAGCAAATGTTACTGTGTTGAGCTCCAAAAATCCAATTAGCTCTTCCAGAAAATAACAATTCACAAATAGGCTCACACAACAGTATATGGATCATACACATCGTGTTTTCCCGAGAAGGTGATACATATTAGGGTGTCCTAATCTGTTCCAATGCAGCAAAATATTAGACCTCTAAGATGAGATTGTGTAATCTTTACGCTAGATGCTAATAGCATCAATACACAATTTCCCTCTCTCGTTTGGTTTCATAGTTCGTAATTAAAACACATCTGAATTAATGTTTGAAACATGCCAGTGAAATACTGTACCACCAGTCTCTTGCCATTATCATCATACTTCTATCAATCCTCTAAACACGAGAAATACTGTATTGTATTTAATGTACTCCTACCTCAGATACAAGCTCAAAAGTGTGAAATACTTTACATACATAATTAGGAATAAAAAAAACCTGCAAGTACTAAGGAGGCTACTCAGTTTAGTCTGCATGTTGCAGAGCAACAGCTGTTTTTCCACATAGCCAAATAAAAGCATTGAGTAAGATGCAATCCCCACAAGATCCGTTGTTTATCATTCTCAGCTCTTAAACGTGGATTTTCAAACATCTAAGTATTAAAAACAATTAGCTGATAAGAATTGCAGGATTTAAAGTGTGAGGGATTAAGGAACTAAACATTGTTGAAGACTGCATTGATAAAAATCAAGACGCAACAGTGCAAAATAAAATATATCCAAATTCAAAACTACATTTTTATATTTTTACAGAGATAAGTACATCTCATGATATTTCTGCTGCATTAAGTGTAAAAGCACTCAACATCATACTTTGCCTTGAGTACAATAACAGACTATGATATGTTAAAATGAACAACAATTTTCTAAGAAATTGCTGCCCTTTAAAAACATATCCATTAAATGACTCCTTTTGCTGTAAATAATGCACCCTGAAGTAAAAAAAGCCCTTGTGTCCCCTGAATATCTAAATTCCCGAAAGTTTCACTAGGCCTGCTGGTATTACATAGAACACATATTCCTAAATCTGTGAGAACTGGCTTTAACTCACCTATCTGGAGTTTCAGTATGTGAACAATTTCAAGACAAGAACAGAGGTTTGAAACCTCTACCTCATGCAGTAACAGGATGGCAGGAGTGACAACACTGAAGCACTCCCCCCATCCCAATTAAGGCAAAGAATGATGTTATGCCTTAAACATCTAGTTTTTGATACTTTGGTCAGAAAAGATGGCTGTGGAGGCAGACACCTTGTCTTTTCTTTCCCAGGGTTTTGTGAAATGAAAAGTAGATCTTTAAGATAGAGGCAATTAACAGTGCTGCTGTAAAGACCGCATAGTCTAATTGGGATGATAAGAGATGAACCTTCTGTTGGACAACCAATTACTGAAGAAACCTCAAACTAACAGCTACACTTGACGGGCAAAACAACTCACTTCTGGTCAGTACTGTGAATTTTCCCCTAGTGTGAAGACCCCAGACCCATTTCCAGAAGAGTCTTCCTAATTAGCATGAAGAGCAAACAGAGGGAGGAGATGAACCGCCCTCTCCTATCTCACATGTAAATGAACTGGGTTATAAAACAACCTCACGCATGACAGGAGGTGGTGGTGTGTGAAGTGAAATCTTCAACACATCCACCCCTGCCAGAGGACATTGCAGGACTGATTGACACGTGGAGCAGTGATATTTTACCCTCTCTCTCTTTCTTTCTCTCTGATACCTTAGTTTTCCTTCTCTCTCTCTCTTTTCCTTCTTCTTGAACATATAAAGGTAACATCATAACCGCTGCTAAAGTCTTGTTTTGTGATATAGTAACATACTTTTGCCAAGTCACTAATGACTGTAATTTGTATTCCAGCAAGTGCTTTTAGCAAATTCATAATTTAATTGGACCTCTTGAGTGATAGTCTGTCATTCACTTTGCATTATCATGCAGAAACACCCAGAGTTAACTCACACCTGATCTCACCAGGTGAGACGTAGCACGTGTCACATTCAGAATTAACTCATCCCTAAACCCACCTGGTGGGACGGGGCAACAGGCAGCTCTAACCTAAATGAACTGGCATCCTGAGATTTTATAGGGTCTCAATTCTTTCACATGGGAAATTATGACCGATTTAACCTCAGGGACAGACTGCCAATGCTCAGGTCAGCTCGTAACTTTAAGAAGCACGTTTACTCCCCTTCTTCTTTCTCTTAGCAGTAAGAATTCGATTATTCATGTGCCATTTTAGAGCAACCTGCTGATACATCTGTGCTGAGGGATGACTGTGCACATGCAGATGGCAAGAATGAAAAACCTATAGTACACTGATACACATGAAGAGTGAAGGTCTGGCATTTCTGCACTGTGCAACTGGGAGGAACTCCTCCCAAACATAGGTTTGCAAACTCTTTGACATCCATTATACTGTCATTTAAGAACTTCAACTGGAAATTAGGGCCCCTATATAGCAGCTCCTGCTCGGGGGTTACATAGCACAGTGTTACCAAAGGTGTTGCCTCAGAAAAAACGCAGCCTGACACATGGCTTTCCAATTGTGAGGTAACAATAAAACAAAGCTAAGTATAAAAGCTTCCTGCTTGGGTAATTGATGCCATGTTTTTACACAAAACACATTTTCATTTCAAACACAAAGCTAGGAATTGTGAAATCGATATGTCCTAAGGGCTAAAATGAATTGTTCAGCCTCTCCTACCAAAGAAAATACATCAGGTTGGGAACTAATTTGTTTTTTAAATTACGTATTATGATTACGGATAAGCACTTGACGCAATTACCTTGGAAATACTTAGGTCCAAAACTTTTAAGTTGTGGCTTGTTTTTTTGTTTTTGTTTTGTTCTGTTTTGTTTTTTTTTAAGGCTTATTTTGTGACCTATATTTTTATTTATTTAGTGTTTTGCTTTTCAGTTACTGTTCCATGCAATTCCCAAACAGTGGCTAACTACAGAGATTTTCAGAATGCTCTACATAAAGTTCTAATGCTCTTTTTGGTAAAAGATGAGGACAAGAACAAGCCCTAGGAATTAACTACAGGAGACCAGGAACTAGCAGTGGAACCACAAAACACGACACGTATCTAGTAAATATAGAAACCATTATTTTTGTTTATTTAAATATTATATTTAAAAAAAAATTCTTCCATGGAACACCTTCGGTTTGAAGATAGCAAAGTATTTCCAATAAGCTATTAATATTTCAGCTCTAGCTCAACATTGAGAAAGTGTCATCATTAAACTAATACTTTCATAGTAGAAATGGTTATTTCAGTACTGATAAGAATTATTACTGAGGAGCCCAAAAGAACTCCAATGATGAAGTATGTCAATGTGTTCCTGAACTTTAATGAAGTTCTATTAATTCATATTTAGTATTCATGACAAGCACATTCAATTTTCTCTTAGAAAGTTGGAATACTGTTTCATAAAACAATTCTGTAAGTTAAATCCAACTTCCTAACACAATCACATTGAAATTCCATAATGACGAGAGAAGATAATCATAAAGAATAGCAGTATTACTGGGCACAAGGGGTTTTGCAAAGATCTGCTTACCTGTGCCACTGTTGTAGAAAACAGCCTATGATCCTAATCATATGAAATGGATGGTTTTCAAGAGAGAATCCTGCATTACCTACCAAGAGTTCTGCCTGCAGAAAGAGCATCAGTGCTTGAAAGCCTGAAAGTGAATATGCAATATGACAGACTGCATTATCTCCCACATTATCATTCACATAATTTCTGCCTCTGGTGAAATGAAAAACACAGAATGTGCTTTCACATTGAAAGAATTGATTCTTACCATAGATGCAGAACTTCAGTTTTATTACAACATTTCTCGTAACTACAGGCTTGGGCCAGTAAAAATGCAGGTTACATAGAAGCAGTGTAAATATATTTCAAATAAAATAATTTGAGTTTAATTTAAAGTACACATGGAGTCACCACAACTACCAGCAAAACAAACTGTGTTCAGACAGCAAAGCCTATGATACCCAGCCACTAAGAAAAAAAAAAGAAAAAAAATGCAGCGATTAATTTTCAGGCACAGGTTATTTTACTGTTTACAGTTCAGAACGCTATCTCAACAAAGTTAATAATATATATTTAATATAATTTCATATAATATTTCATATGATGAGTATATTGAAAGAGATGTACAAAACAGCAACTATGCAATCAATTGGAAAACACTTTTTTAAAAGGACATTTGTGAACAGCTAAATCACAGCTAATTAAGATGGTCTTTATGTTCTGATTTTTGTGTAGGGACATGTATACTTAATTTGTACTACTTGAGGCGTCAAATTTAATTCTTCTAAAACAAAACCAAGAAGAAATCTGATACTAAAAACATTAAACACATTATCAAATCTTGTTCCTTTTTCCTTCTTTTTTTTGGACAACACTACTTTTGATAATGCATGCTTTAAGTGTGTATGTTTTAAGTGGATGGTGCTCCCTCTCTGTGCTGTTTTCAACCCAGGTATCAGTGAAAAATTTCCAAAATGAAGTGAAGGAAAAATAATTCCAAAGTTTCCTGTGCTGCAATTATCGTTCTACACAGAAGTGGAAACTGGAATATCCAAGAAACTGTAATACAATACTATGATTCTGATGTAAATAAACTTTTACAGCTTTTTCGGAACAGGCTGCTGTATGTTGGCACATTCATCTGTTAACTGTACCTTGCAGTACTTTTAGCACTGACATTACAAACTACATTCCCTAATTATGGAAGTCTTAACAAGACACAACACCTGAGATAAGTAAAAGCAGATTACTGTCCCTATTTAAGAAAGAAACAGATGCAGTCAACAGTCAAGCATCAAGCAATGTACCTGAGAAGTGGAAAAGGGTAAGGGTAGAAAACCACACACCGCTAGTCATACTGAAAAGTTAGTTTACTCTTTCAAGAAATACTGTGAATAAATTTATATGTACAGAATCTTGATCTAAATTTACACAAAATTTTATACATGCAACAGATGTGAGGCAAAGCACAGAATCTACAGAAAAGCATTAAGATTGGGTTTACTTTGTGCAAACAAAACCATTTAATGCTGAGTTCCCCCAGCCACTGCTGCTCAGAGAGAAATCCAACCAAGAGTCAGCCTTGGGTTTTAAGTTGTAGTTCCTCAGTACTTCAAAATCAAAGCTTGCAAGCTTTGGCCATGGTTCATGTTAGCTCAGTGCTTCACCTATGCTGTTCCTGTGTAACAGGGGAGCTGTGGAATCCTGAGCACCTGTTTTAATCTAGATTTTGTATTTCAGTTTCAAAGCAGAAAAATATACTATTCTATTTACTTCTTTCCACTAATATTAGGCAAACTAAGTAACTTATACAAAGAACAACCAAGCAAATACAGCAACAGAAAGTGATCCCAATCCTAACAAGAATCACTTAGTTAACAGAATATTTACTAGCATTATCATAAAAATAGAATTGTTCATTTCTTCATTCTTTCTTTTTCAGAAAGGTAAAGATGATTACATTATACTACTCATTAACCTCCCTTTTAAGTAAAACAATCACTTCAGAAAATTCTAGTTTTCCTTGCCTATTATGCTATTAATTTGTTTGGAAACAACGCCAGATAGGATTAAATGAAAAAAAAAAAATAAAAAAATCTGCTATCTTCCTTTATGATAGCAGTCACAGAGGAAAAAAACAAACAAACAAACAAAAGGCTTTTTCTCCCTTTTCTCTCCCTTATTCTGTTACATTGTTTTCTTCAGGGAATTTGAAGAATGAACAACAGTGTACCAAAAAGTCAAAATGGTCAACAGTAACATGTCACTTTATAGACAAATTGCAGGGATGCCACTTTATTCCTTTCAGTAGATTACCTTTTTAGGACCTTGGAGGTAGCAAAACACTCTGAATAGATCATGCCCTCATTTCTTCACTATTAATCTCTCCCCTCCCAAAGTAATGCTTCATGGGTTTTGTGTATCAGATAATATAAAACCAAAGGCAACAAAGCCATGTGATCCTTTTCCTCCTCAAAACACTGTGCTTGTTTTATCTCACAACTCCTACTAGTAGTCTAGTACGTGCTATCCCTTTGAACATTAAAAAAAAAAAAAAGTTCTGATGATAATGGCATCAACCAGAAACAACAGCAGTTAAATTCTCCCACCATGAAGCACAGAACATACTGGAGTTGGAAAATAACTGCCATTTTCAACTAATATTCAGTAAAGACCAAAAAATGCTTTTGGCACAAAGCACTGGCATCTAATTATCATTTTGTTAAACTTCCAAACAAAGCAATATTATCTTACTACAATCCTTAAAGCATTTAAAATTGCATAATGATAATGTCAAAAGAAAAATTTAAACTGTTCTATTTGAAGAAAGGCTGTTTTAAGGCACATGGAAAAAATCCACAAATTATCATTTGATAGCTTCAACATACCTTTCTCAGAAACGTAATCAGTTCAATTAAACTTATTCTCTTGACACACATACTGAAGGGGTAAAAATCTGAGGAAAGACTTGAGTTACTTGTTGTAAATTATAATGGGTTTTGCCACCCAGCATATTTGTCTTTAAAAAGGGCAAGAAGGAGGACCCGGGTAATTATAGACCGGTCAGCCTCACCTCTGTCCCTGGGAAAGTAATGGAACAGCTTATCCTTGGTGCCATCTCAAGGCACATCAGGGATAAGAGGGTCATTAGGGGCAGTCAGCATGGCTTTACCAAGGGTAAGTCATGCTTGACCAACCTCATAGCCTTTTATGAGAATGTAACAAGGTGGATGGATGATGGCAGAGCGGTGGATGTGGTCTACCTTGACTTCAGTAAAGCCTTTGACACAGTCCCTCACAGCATCCTCACAGCTAAATTGAGGAGGTGTGGTCTCGACAATAGAGTAGTGAGGTGGGTTGCAAACTGGCTTAAAGAGAGAAGCCAGAGAGTGGTGGTCAATGGTGCGGAGTCCAGTTGGAGGCCAGTATCTAGTGGAGTGCCTCAGGGGTCAGTACTGGGGCCAATATTATTCAATATATTCATTAATGATTTAGACGAGGGAATTGAGTGTACTATCAGCAAGTTTGCTGATGACACTAAGCTGGGAGGAGTGGCTGACACGCCAGAAGGCTGTGCCGCCATCCAGCGGGACCTGGACAGGCTGGAGAGTTGGGCGGGGGATAATCTGATGGAATTTAACAAGGGAAAGTGTAGAGTCTTGCATCTGGGCAGGAACAATCCCAAGTTCCAGTATAGGTTGGGGCATGACCTATTAGAGAGCAGTGTAGGGGAAAGGGACCTGGGGGTCCTGGTGGACAACAGGATGACCATGAGCCAGCACTGTGCCCTTGTGGCCAGGAAGGCTAATGGCATCCTTGGGTGTATTACAAGGGGGGTGGTCAGTAGATCGAGAGAGGTCCTCCTTCCCCTCTACTCCGCCCTGGTGAGACCACATCTGGAATATTGTGTCCAGTTCTGGGCCCCTCAGTTCAAGAAGGACAGGGAACTGCTGGAGAGGGTCCAGCGTAGGGCAACAAAGATGATTAAGAGAGTGGAGCATCTCCCTTATGAGGAAAGGCTGAGGGAGCTGGGGCTCTTTAGTTTGGAGAAGAGGAGACTGAGGGGTGACCTTATTAATGTTTATAAATATATAAAGGGTGAGTGTCACGAGGATGGAGTCAGGCTCTTCTCAGTGGCAAACAATGATAGGACAAGGGGCAATGGGATCAAGCTGGAACACAAGAGGTTCCACTTAAATTTGAGAAAGAACTTCTTCTCAGTGAGGGTAACAGAGCACTGGAACAGGCTACCCAGGGAGGTTGTGGAGTCTCCTTCCCTGGAGACATTCAAAGCCCGCCTGGACACATTCCTGTGCGACCTCACCTAGGCGTTCCTGCTCCAGCAGGGGGATTGGACTAGATGATCTTTTGAGGTCCCTTCCAATCCCAAACATACTGTGATACTGTGATACTGTGGATCAGCCTACCTTCAGTCCTGCAAAATCAAGTGCTCAGTTTTAAAGCACATTTTTTCTAATTTATAAAAGGGTGCTACCTTGATCCATCTATTTGTAATACGATTCGGAAATAATTAAGAATTAAGATGTATTTGTACATTGATAGTGCTGTTCTCACACATGCTTACATTATCTCTGGACATCATGATGCCAGTCAGCCATGCACAATCCAAACAGTTTATAAATATTATACAACTGCCTACCATGATGAAGCCTGTAGCTACTGAAATTGATTTGTATCAACTATTTGCTTATAAAGAAATGGATTATCTCATTCAGTCTTAGAAACCATAGGAAACAATCAGAATCTCAACACATAACCAGCACTTTTTCATGGCATCAACTTTCTCTAGAGTCAGTTTTAGGAATCCTGTGTTGGCAAACCACTAAAACAAACTGAAAAAGAATTAACCACATTCATGTTAAATATTATTCTTCAAATTAAGACAGCCTTCTCTGTTTGCATCTATTCAAGTTAGATCGGTTTTACACTGTTTCTTGTTGGTATTAATTTTCAAACAAATTTACCAGGTAGACAGCAGAGGGATTCCTTTGTTTTCTACAGAATCTCTTCACAGAAGCCAACACAGATATACTAAGTATGTCCGGCAAATGCAGGCAGACAGCTTGGAGGAGGAAGGCTGCAGAAAAGCAAGGAATCACTATCAGATACCCTCATGAGCAATGGCAGAAAACCAACAAACCAAGATGTAAAGCCATTAGTGCACTGAGAAAAAAATCCTATTTACTCTGGAGGTTCAGTCTTGTCTCTTTGAGCTTACATTAAAACCAAAGGTATTTATTTTGGATTAATTTACACAGTCTGCTGGTTTAGATTAACACAGACATATCTAGTAAAGACTTCGGTAAGATGGACTCTACCATCACTAGACTGATATGGATATATTTCCTTTCTCCGTATCATTCCGTCTTCTGTAAATCCAAATCAGTTTTGTCATAGACAGGTTTCCTATGCCACTACTCAATTTAGCACATCCATGGATGCCAGCCTGCACAGTGCCATCAAAAAATTAACAGTGCTGATACATCTAGAACTTTGCTGTTCTCGGATTTATTTTTGCTTCCTGCAGAAATGTAATTACTTCTTTCAAGGAAACAACAGGTCCAAAGAACCACCACTACTGCAACAAACGCCACTAAGTGCTTCATCTGCCTGTATGGAAGTTCCTGGTCCAATACAATGCTTCTGTCCACACACCCAACTATAAGTGAATACGTAAAACTGGACTGTTTCATACTAGATTGTAGCTGAGTATGTTTCAAACTCATTCTTTTTTGCAATAACTGGGAAGACAGATCACAGAATCATAGAATACCAGGTTGGAAGAGGCCACAGGGATCATCTGGTCCAAACTTTTTTGGCAAAAGTACAGTCCAGACAAGATGGCCCAGCACACTGTCCAGCTGGATCCTCAAAGTGCCCAATGTTGGGGAATCCACCGCTTCCCTGGGGAGCTTATTCCAATGACCGAATGTTCTTATCATGAAAAAATTCCCACGGGGGGTCTCCATCACATACTTCAGACCATTGTCCGATCCTCAGAATCAGATGAGCCTCCACAAGACTTCCTCCCACAAATAGAAGCCAGTCAGAAACTGCACGCTTGTGCTCACCTTCTCATCTAAATGCATTATAGGACAAAGGCAAAAAGCAGTGCTGGTTGGTTCCTTTACTATCTTAGAAACTCCAAAGCAAATGATTGTGTCACATAATACAGTCTTAGAGTTTCATTATTTTGTTAACCTTATGTTTTAAATGGGAAAATTATTACGCAACTACAGTATCCCATGCATGACAGCAAAGCTTTCGGTAAAGCCTGGTTTTATTTTCTGCTCCTTCTCCTTGCCAAAACATGGCATAAAATTAGAGAGAAAGGAAAACAAAATGTGGTTCATAGAAAACGCACATGTGATATGATCAACGCAAACTTTTCCAGGTGCTTAAGAGAAAACAGAGGCATACAACAGCATGTCTATCAAAAGTGAAATCTTATTCCACTGAAATCTCTCATAGTTTTGTTTGGTTGGAGATTTTCCTACTTCCAATCAGGACTCAATGTACTGCCAGTCTACCATCTTCGTATCACTTCTTAAAATGCATCTCTCTCCATTATACAACCCCTAGGAAGAGTAGCTGTTCTGTCTTAACATGGTTTATCACTGAGAACTGAACCTGCCTGTCAAACATGACCCGCTCCACACCCAGCCACTACAATGCTGCAAGCCAGAAGAAACTCCGCTTGAGATGGAGAGGGCCTTCAGCAGAACCACCTGAACTTACCCACACAGTTCCCAGCCTGATGTTAATGTGTTCATAAGAAGCATTATCTCCTCCATGCTTAGAGGTTTTACACTGAAGTTTTATTCACAATCATAATTTAAGTATTTATTTACAAACTATTATGTCTTCTAGTAAGCAATCTGGAAAATAATACATTTATCCTTAGCCATGAAGTTGTTTGTTCTGTTTTTAAAAAATGCCCACTTCTCCCAGTAACAAATCCCTTTTAATTCGGGGGTTTTCATGGGGTCTTTATTTAGGAACCCATAATGCCTGCAATGGGGTCCCTTCTGCAAAACACCTCAGTACTAAGGAACTCTAAGTCTGCAACCACTGTCAAGAGGGCAACCTTGATGTATTTGATGGGGCAGGAGGGAAGAGAAAAAAAAAAAAAAAAAAGAAAATGAAATGAAATGAAATGAAATGAAATGAAATGAAATGAAATGAAATGAAATGAAATGAAAGAAAGAAGGAGAAAAAGAAAAGCAAAATAAATGAAAAGGAAAAAAAAAAAGAAAAAATAGAGAGTAGGGAACACATATTCAACAGTAAACCAGTGTTTTAAAGAAAAAATAAAACATGCAGTTCCAAGTATATTTTTAAAGAAGAATTCAAATTATGTTATACACCCCTTAGCACACCACTGCCATGCATGTGCATGGACACAGTGAAGAGAAAAAAAATTCCTTATTTGTTTCAACTTGGAAAACATACTGCTGAAGAGGGATAAAACAGATCTGTAAAACCAGTGGAGGCATGGGCATGAGTGAACAGGCACTGATGGTCTGCTGTCCCTTTCAAATCAATTATTAAGAGGTTTTACACAAGAGGAATAGGCCAATTGAAAACAAAAGGACATGGTGTTTGACACAGAACACAAGTAAGCAGATCATCTCCTGCCACAAAACGCTGTGGATGGCAGAAGGATGCTGGAAAAATGCGCAGAAGAGTAATTCACTAAGATTTGCTGAAAACTCAGAACCCCCATGTGGCTCAGGGAGAATAACGACCTTTTTTCCTATCATGTGAAAGACTAAAGGAACTGCTGAATTCACCAGGAAAAGGACATATATTTTTACTTTCCAGTGAACAGAATTACATGGTTCATATTGTACTTTCTAAAGTGTAACTGCAGTATCTAGACATGTTTACATCCGTATTCAGTAAAACACCTTAATTACTAGCATAACCAGGTTACCCTTCTTCGAGTATTACATATACTGCTAATGTCTGATGTAAGTCAGAATGAAGATTTATTATGTTTATTGGAACAGCTAGTTTCAAAAAAGGCTTTTTATTCTGCCAAGACCCATGAGGACTGCCACAGATGAATGCTTTCTAGAGGGCTCCTCTCTGAAAGCATACTGCTTCTTCAAGAGGTTTCAGTCGTTTTGCATGAGTGATTAATATTATTGTTCCACCTGAGGTTTTCCTTGATGGTTTGGTGTTTCAACAAGCCAATAAAGAGATTTTTAAAGAAAGAGAAGCTGACTGTGGTGCAACAAGAACCAGCAGATGAACACCGACACTAGTCAAACTTACTTTTGCCCTTTAAAGTTATAACATGACAGTTGCTTTACAACCATCATGTTGTAAGTATGTTGTAAACATGATGCCAAATTTAAAACTTGGCATCAAATATTCTAATGGGCAGGTTTGCCCCCAAAACAAAGCCTCATTTGACTTCACGGCTAATAGAGACATGGGATTTCACTCTAATTTCTGCATCAAATATAAGTCTTGAGCTAGCCAAAAGCTTTTCTTTGAGATAGCTATGAAAAATGTTTCCATCTAAATAACTCAAAACCTCTCAGGGCTGGTCATCCATGGACTCTCCTCACCATGACTGAACAATGTTGACCCATCTGTCCATGGGATGTACCCGAGAATTACCTAAGGACATCATCCTCAGTTGAAAGTTTAATCTGATCTTTGATACAAAGATATACACACTCAATTTTTAGATGCAGCAGGTCATAACTTGCCTATGTTCTACCTTTCCATTTACTTTCCTGTATCCTTTATTAAAATCACACTAAAAATCTGCCATTTCTTGTTAAAAAACCTATAAAATATGCTTGATTCCAAACCATAAATATTTGTATGTTCTGCTTTACATTCAAAGAGTCAACTTGTCCAACGATTCTTTCAACAGTTGTGCACAACGTACAATAATCACAGCTCTACACTGCTGCATATAGCTCGAGATAGTGTCTTTTACAATTACTTCAATACAAAAAAATACAGAGTGCTAATGTAAGTTTTTTTGTTCGGGGGCATGGTTCATCCTATGTTTTTCAAACCTGAACTGTTCATGTGTTCACCTGTTTTCCTTGTAAAACCAGTAAATGAATATAGAAAAAAACACACAGTGTTTTCGGTTCAAACAAAGCAACATTGCACAGATTGTGATATCCCAAAAGCAAGCTGAGGCAAAAGTGTGAAAACAGGAAACACTATTAAATTGCTTAAAGGTAGAGTATTATACTGAAGAAAAGTAAATTGGCATAGAAGTTCCTTTCTATTCTTTCAAGACGTTGGCAGCATAGAGAAAACATTGCACTAGTGGAGTTTTTAAACAGACAATTCTTATTTCTTATAAATACTCACTGCAAAAAACAACAGACATCACTTTAGACTATTGCACTAGTCAACCACAGCTTTCTACACAGGTAACAGGCGAAGGCAACAGCAAACCACACACGACACTGAGGGTGAGTCAGTATTTTGGGTTTTGACTTTTTTAAAATCAGTTTCACGTTAAAATAATTTTGTAGCTCAGTGTTGAGAGCACTCTGTTTAAATGTGGTTTCTGATGTACGGTTTTGGTTCAGTCTTCCTAAAAAGCTACTGTTGGAGGCCTGGTTGGTTATTTGGTGAGATACCTTATGCAAGCTGCTGTATGGTGACCTGCCTGCAGCGGAGAGGAAGACAAAGCCTCTAGCAAGCGAGTGTTGGCACTACTACACGCCAGCGCTAGCTCACTGACTCAGGGCACTACAGACACTGTCTTCTCTGGCACTGGTTACAGCAAAAGAAGCTGTTCCCACACTGGGAGCATGCACGCCTGAGAGCTTCTGCATCAAGCTGCTTAGGCACAAGCAGCTATCACGGAAAAGTAAATCCTCCCCAGAATGAAGCTGCATCAGCTCAGTTTCAGATTTTGTATGAAATGGTTTCAAGTTTCTTGTTCTCCTTCAGCCACTTCTGTGGGCTCAGTTTCCACCCCAGCCAGTGTCGGAGCCGCAGGAACACTATTGTAGACATGTTTGGCGTATGAATGGAGCAGCAACCGCTAGAAAGACTTAAAGCTGCACTAGAGCTCTCACCGCCAAGCTGAATTATAATACCACCAGTGAAACGGCACTCATTGAAGAAGTGGTTGACAAAGGAAACGATGCGCCAGGAGCAACACTCCGAAGCCAGGTAGGCGGGCAGAGCCGGGCATGCTGTACGGCCTCTCCCGGCTCCTCACCAGAAGCCACGGTGCTGAGGACACCAGTGAGAAGAACCACCGTGCTCCCCCTGATACGGGACAGGCCACACGTCAGCGTAAGGCATTCAAAACCCGTTTCCTGAGCTTACAGTTATCTTTCACTCCGCAGCATCACCGTACGTAACACCGTGGCCGCCTCATGGTGCCTGGGCATGTTTGGGTTGGGTTTGGTTTGCCTTCTCTCGAACACACCACAGCCCCCCCACCCCCGCCCCGGCAGCAGCACTACGCACACAGGACCGTGAAAATCTGCCGCTCGTCCCCAGCCCTGACACACAGGCAGTGCCGGCTGAAACTTTACACGGGCCGCTGCCTGCACCGGCAGGAGCGTCCAACCCAGGCAGCAGAGCCCGTCGGGACGCGGTGTCGGCCGGACGGCGGCAGCCCCACACTCACCCAGCAGCAGCAGCTTCAGCTCCCGGCGGGCGTCCCGCTTGTCCCGGCGCAGCTGCCGCTCGATCTCCGCGCTGATGCGCTGCGACTCCTTTTCCTCGGCGGAGAGGCAGCAGCCGGCCATGGCCCTCATCCCCCCGCCGCGGCAAGGGGCTGTCGCCTCTTCTGCTGGCGCTGGAGGGGCCGCGGGGCCGGGGCGGGCAGGTGCCGCCTCCTCCCGCCGGTTGATTGCAGGAGCAGCCAGGCCGCCGCTCGGCGGGGCGGGAACGATGCTCCTCCCGCAGCGCTGGGAGCTTGGGGGGCGGTGGGAGACACCGCGCAAGCTGCGGCGCCCCGGTGCACTGGGGAGGCCGGGAGGGAAGAGGACAAGGTTATTTAAAATAAAAACCCTCATACTCATACAAAAGCCCCAAGAGTATCTGAAAAAAACCCAAAACCAAACAAAAATGAAAACAGACACACCTACAAAAACAGCACATACCCAAAGTTAGGAAGGGGGTGTTTGCCTGGGGGGGTGGTCTGCCTGCGGGGTGTCATCTCGCGGTCGCCCCGTTTCCACCTTCGAGGCCGCCTGAGGGCGGAGGGGTGACCTCAAAGATCAGTATTGTCAAGTACCGTATCTAGGGCTTTCTTTTCCCACCTAACACCCCTGCCTCTCAACAAGGATGGAAACTGGGAAAGGGAGGGGGACATGCTTGCCTTTGGTGTTGGCTGCCTTTCATTCCCGAGTGTTTTTGGACTTAGATGTATGTCACCTATTTTAACCTAGCATTTAACTCGGTGGCTTTTATTTTGTAAGGAAGACAAGCTTGGAAAATCTTCCCCAGCTACATCCTACCTGCATTACTAAAACCATCATCTTTCAGAGCAGCTACAAAGCATGAACCTGGTGCCCTGTCAATGCCCTAGGAGCCTGTAAGTTGTAAGTCTCATGTAAGGCAACAGTTACTTTACTTCTGCCTCCTACAAGAAGTTCAAGGTCTGCGGTAACACAGGTATGTTGCAAGTAGCAGCAAAAGACGTGTACTATTGCTTTATATAGAAAACACTGACAATACAGAACAATTATCACTGCCTCCTTTGAGGACATGGAACTGAAGCAAGCTGCTTGTCTACTGAATACCAAAGAGGCATATATTCACTTGTGCTTAAATTACAAATATTAATCTATGCTGAGGACGGTCAAGGTGGAAACTCCTTTGGACTAGAGATCCCAGGCCTTCATGACTTATTTCAGTTCAGCCCCTTCTGTTCTCTGGACGGAATCGTCTGCATAGCTCCTTTTAGGACACACCTGTAATGTAGCATTGCATCATACTCCATGTCCCAAGGTTTGAGACCATTTGCAAGTTTGCAAACACTGGAGAATATAATATTTATGACCTTCTAACTCTACTGAAGGCCTGCAAAATCAGGACATGATTTTTAAATCTCTTGTCAAGGTTATCTCAGGTGTAAAAAGCATTTTTCCTGTTTGGTTGGTGCTTGGAAGGGGAAAGGAATACTTGCTGCACAGGGGGCTAGATCCTCAGGCTTATAACAACACCACGTATGCATTTATTTTTTTTTCCTTGGCTTTGCTTTCTCTGTGCATCTGTTCAAAGGTTCCTTAGAGTTTGATTCTTTACTTTGTCATCCTCCTGTCATTTTTTTCTCTACTGGGTTATTCTAAAGAAAACAATCATCATAATGATACTTGAACTTTCGAACTTGCAGAGATTTAAATCCATTTAATAACAAGCAACAAGCTTTTGACTAAAAGGTTTACGCAACAGCGATAGGTGAAAACACTAGCATATATAAAGATATACAAATATTTATTTAAACAAACATCGGTGATTGATTAGTTGGTTTCTTCCCCACATTTGTATGTATTTATATCGTGAATGTAAAATATTTTTTTAGATCAAAGCTTAGCATTTCTAGGTCCATGGAAAACAATTGTCTCTGCCTTTGCCAATTAAAATATATGAGAGTAAGTAATTATAAAGCAATTGCTTCATAATTTGAAAGATGAATGTTTTTGTACTTCTTAGCACTAGCAACTTTTTATAATACCTTCCTGGCATAAGAAAAAATGCAGGCAGGTTTTAAAGGAGTCAGGATCCTCTGAACTTGCCGATCCTGGAGTTTCATACAGATGTGGCTATTTTCTGAATAATGTTATTCATTGTTAGTGCAAGTAAATATTTGCCTTGTCTAATAGTATTTGAGCACCAGTACATACAGTTTGAGATAAGTGTCAGAACCAGGGTTTTTTTGTGAACTACAGAAAGGTGTACACAGCAGTACAATTCCCACTAAGCTGACAACTTTGAAAATTCACATCATACCCTTGTTCCCACATTCGGGTTGGTTCTCCAAGGGAAAAGAGTCAAAGTCCAAATTTATTCTTACTGCATATCTCTTACCTTTATTATTATATACCTTTATATTCAAAAGCAAAAATAATTTTCTACAAAAGAGCTTTAAGGATTGCACTACACGAGTTTTTCCTCTGTGGCTCCACCAAAGTACCTCAGTGTAGGAGGATACCAATTCCACCATCCATGCTGCTTTAACAACAAAAGCATCATACTGGAAGGGAGGAGAAAAGCAAAACTACACAAATTCCCATCTCTTAAGGGTAGCAGGGTTAGGCTTCTAGATGTGAGGGGTGTTTTGTGCCATAGCACAGACAAGTTCTTGCACTGCTTATGGTTTGATTATCCTGTAGATGAGTAATAGAACTGTGCAGATTACAAGGCTATCAATATTTTCTGCTGAGCTCCTGAGGGCATTGTTTATCCAAAATGCTGCTACATGTCTCTTGGTATAGCTGAAAAGAAATACAACCACTGGGAGTACCTGGCAGCCACTTTTGTTTGTAGCAGCCTCTAGATCAGGGGAGTCCAACTCATTTTCACCGGGGGCCACATCAGGCTCGCTGTTGTCGTCAAAGGGCCAAATGTAATTTTAGGACTATATACATGTAGGAATAGTCACTTTTTTTTTTTTTTTTAAGAGTTACATTCCAAGAGGCTGTGCAGAACATTAAGTCTCGGTGGTATTTTCTAAATCAGTTAATAGCACCCAGCACATATCCCTCCAATTCCGTTGGCTGATCCACCATTAACCAGATGTATCCACTCCCACAGATACAGGCTTCTATGAACTCTTAACAGTTTTGAGAGGGCTACTAAAAACTGAGGGGTGTGTAAAAAGTTGATGTCAATACAGTTGTTCTTGAGAGCAGGTGAGATTTCAGAAGTAGGATTCAGTTCTGAGCTGGTTACACTATAAATAACCATCAGCGGTGAAAATTCTGCCCTCATCTAAACAAAGGGTATGTTTTGCTAAGGGTAGGTTTGAGATTTTAAAAAGTCTGATGTTATTTAAAAATGCTTAGAACTCTCACATCTGATTGCCTGACATGCCCATGTTGCTGAAAAGTAGTGGAAAAAGCTGTGCTCATGTGCAGCTGGGAAAAGTCTTAAATCACTCTCTTAAGCGGGGCAGAAGTTATGTTTGGCCTCATGGAGGACTGTCCGAAATAATTTTCAGTGAACATCTTGTAACAAAATCATGAAACACCTACAGATACCTCCCTCGTTCTTCTGCTTGCACGTTGTTATTCTTCGGTAGCAAAGCTGTGCAAAACCATATACTGCTGTTTCCTGCTGATCAGGTTTTCACTGTTCTTACGCTTCCTTAAGAATGAACATCATCCACAAATCAGGAGGGTACCAACTCAAACCACCAAGAAACAGTGCTCTGTAACAACTGGGCAGACAGTGGATATTGTGGTTTTGGGTAGAGGTGAATACCTGGAGAACAGCTAAAGCAGAAGGAACTTTTCGATGTTTCATAACCTCATATTTTATCAGGTGCTTTATATGGAAGTATTTGGTTGAATAAAAAAGGTACTGAGCATAGGAGTGGGACAGATCATACTTTAGAAAAAACACAAGCAAAAATGTATCAGTGTAGATTCAATGAGGGAAGTAACTTCAGTTTTGCTGTTTTAAAATTTTTTTTCAGTGGCTCTCAATGGCTTTTGGGGTATTTTTGATATGGAGAGAGAACTTCAAGGCAGAATATCTGATACCAGTACTATTTCAGTTTTACTCCTGAATTACATATACATTTCTTAACTATTTCAAGGTAAGAATATGGTCTTATCTACTACGGCTGAGAGAAGTGATAGGAGAGCATTGAAAATTCTGCTGTCATTCACTCAAGAAGCACTGAAAAAAATGAGGATTTTTTTTTTTTCTGGTCCTTCATAGAACATGGTCATTTTAACCTGTGAAAAATGGGTACAGGATTTTTATTTGGTAGCGGTTTATATCCACTTTTCTTAGGAGTAAACAGCTATGTAAGATACAGAGATTCAAAGACAAACAGACCCCAAATGTTATGCGTATTTCAAAATTGGGATATTAAAATAAACTCGATTTTGCACTAACAGTCATGTGTGGCTTTCTTTTTGGGCTGAGTGGTTTAGTTTCTATTTGTTTTGTTATTTTACACAGTGATAAATTTTCACTCCATCTGACTTGTTTATTTTCTTTGGCACTCTGTGTACTTTGTGCATGTCATTGCCCAGTAACTCGCAGTAGCTGCGCTCCTTAAAAGGAGCAGACTCAGAGAAACTTTCTTACTGGCCCAAACAAATCTGACAGGTTTAATGACCCCAAATACTGGTGCAGTGGAAAATATCCTATGATTCAACCACCTTCCCAGTACATGTTATTTAATATACTCTTACCTTTTAACAGGAATGCCTGGATTAAAGGATACCAATTAAAGTAGTGCTTAGGAAGTGAAGGATTAATTGGATAAAAAAATCACAAACCAGTCTAATTCTAAAAAAGCAAAACTGGTCCTTGGAGTAGGAATACTTCGAAAACAACCAGCTGCAGCAGCTGAAGTTTCTTTCTAACAGATGAGTGAGACTTATCATAGCCAAATTTTGCAAATTTAATTGCATGGTGGGCTAATCTCACCTTTGCAATGTGAAGTTATTGACTATACTAGTACCACAAACAAAAAATGATGAGAGTAAAATAAAAATGCTCGTGTACCTTATGTCATGAGAGAAATAAAAAAGACATGTAAAAATATGATTAAATGCGGAAGCAAAGGAATTTTCAGATTATCGTTCTGGTAAGTGAAAGGATAAGAGAAAGACTCCTCTCTTAAATGCAAAAGGTTTGGCCACAGAGGAAAATTTTCCTGAGGAACTCCACGTGTGTGTGCTGCTGTTAAGATTTACTGATATGGTGTTTTGTAAAGGCTTGTGGTGTGCAGGAATAAAGGAGTTAATGCACATTTACCTGTAAGTCTGAGATCCTGTTGTGTGAATAAAGGTATCCCGTATTTTTCCTATTAAAACCACTAATTAGAATTAATGTTACATAAATGTTTCAGTATCTATGGAGGAATTAAACCTACCATCTCCTGTTACAGCAATGATTCCTAACAGCAGTCTTCAAATTCTGTCACATGGAAGTATTTTACAGTGCTTATAAAAACACATTAAATAAATGCAGGTTCAAAGAGGGACTTAGAAATATATTGGATTAAAAGATGTTTTGGAAAAAAACACAAATTTCTATTGCTGGCAAAAACAATAAACTTTTCCAATTTACTTTTTTTTTTTTTTAATTGCATAGTCTAAATTTAATTAAAATTAATGCATTACCACCCACAAAAGCCTGCTTGGATGGGCTGTTTTTACTCCCCGTGGTCCACCACCCGTATCTGCAAGGCAAGAGTGTGGTGAATCCATTTCCACTGGATGACACCAGCAGAGGTGGAACAGGAAACCTGATCATATCCCTTCTCATCCTGTTCTTCAGTTTATCATAAAGCATCTAGCAACATTCAGGCAAATGTTCTGAAAATTTATCAGGGTGTTTACTTGTGCTGACTAATGGTAGCGTTTAATTAATTAAACTACGGCTGATAGTACCACAACAGCGGCACTGTTCCAGTCTTCTGTTTTTTCTCTTGGAGTTCATGATCTATTAACATTTCACATCAAACAGAACAAGACTGCCTCAGAATTTTTGGCTGCAAGCTATCTGGGCCTGTTTTAATTCCTTCTCAGTATTATTCACAATTATCCCTACTTGCTAATGGATTGGAAAGTATTTAATCACAGTAATGTGACAGCACCTCACTATATCAGTATCTGGTGTGCCTGCTTCATAAATTCTTCATCCTCATGTTTTACCCTTTGTTAAAACCAAGTAGGATCTATAGCATTGTTAATATATCCTAATGTACTTTAAAATATCTGCCTTTTCAGTGTCACCTTATCCTTAAGAGCTGTTGGTATTTAAGTTTCCTTCTAATATTTTCTGTACTCGCTAGCTTTAAGTTCCTGTGGTTAATAACTAGCTTTTGAACTTTTCCTATATGTTGCATTTCCATTCCCTTCCCTTTGCTACTGAGTCAAGATGAACTTTTAGCCAAATCTGTCCTGTTACTGAATCTTTCTTTTTCTGGTTCTAATAAATTTCTTAAAAATTGTGTCTTTTCTTTGCAGTACTTGGTGCTTATTTTTATCCCATATGTCACTCATCATTTTTCCTAGCTCAGGTAAACTGGCACTTTTGAAGTATCAGATATATAATTTGCTTCCAGGAATTCTCCTTTCTTGCGTGTAATAAATGCAGGGAACTGGGGCTGTTTAGCCTGGAGAAGAGGAGACTGAGGGGAGACCTGATCACTGTCTACAGCTACCTGAAAGGAGGTTGTAGCATGGAGGGTGTTGGTCTCTTCTCCCAAGTAACACATGGTAGGACAAGGCCTATCATGACAGGGCTCAAGTTGCCCCAAGGGAGGTTTAAATTGGACATTAGGAAAAACTTCTTCATGGAAAGGGCTGCCAGGCATTTGAACCGGCTGCCCAGGGCAGTGGTGGAGTCACCAGCCCTGGAGGTGTTTAAAGGACACATAGTTGAGGTTCTCAGAGACATGGTTCAGTGGTGGATTTGGTGGTGTTAGGTTAATGGTTGGACACAATGACCTTAAAGGTCTTTTCAAACCTAAATTATTCTAGTCGGATTTTTATTACAGGTTTCTTTGCAGTAACTGGCTTCTGGTCTGATAACTCATCTTCATTTTAATTTAGTTCTTAAAAAGGCTACTTTAGACTGTATGCAGTGTTTTAAAAGTTCCTGCACATCATTTTTAGAAAAAATAAAAAAAAAATGGTTTCTTACAGTCTAGGTTCACATTCCCCTGAACACAATCTCCTAATTACTGCCAGGAGCTTTAGCAGTAATTGGTTGTATTCTTGTTTAATTCAATGATTTATAATATCCTTCCTCTTTCCCTTTCTATTTCTGCCAGCTTTGGTGTTTGTTGTTGTTTTAGTTAATGCACTGGTTTAAGATCCCCAAAGCTTTGCATTATCAGGTGCTAAAGACAGAGAAGAGGTGTGTTCAACTATGAATGCCAAGCAGCCTATTTGATGCACTCTTTTTAGAGCAGGAGTTGTAATCAAATGTATCTACTCTATTCCTGTAAACCCCTCCATCACACCTATGCCGTGCTACAAGTATCAATGTGTGTAAGTTGTAAACCATGTTAAATGAAGAGCTCTGAAAGCTACTGTTAATATATAAAACTGGGTTTGTGGATAAGGGTAAGGAAGAGCATTTAAAAGAATCACATAGGGATAGCTGAAATAAATAGAGCCTGAATTGTTGTGAGACTGAATTTTTGGCAGAATCTAAGCTGCAACTGGAGTAAAAGGAAATTCTGAGATTTTATACCACAGCAGGATTTAAATTCTATCCCAATAGTATCTTCAGAGACTCAGAAGGAATATTTTAGTAACACAAAAAAATAATGCCTGTGCCCACTAAATATAATCCCCATAAAATATTGGGAAAAGAATTGAAATCCTGTCTTTAGCACGAGTTATGTGGAAATTTATAAGCATGAAAAATATCAAGATGAAAGGAAAAGGCCTGGAGCTTATAATGTGGTTCAACAGTTGTAAACAGGCCTTTTATGAATTTACAGCCTGTAAAATACCATTGGTGTATTTAAGATCAAACATTCAATATATGAAGTTCTGCAAACCAGGCAGTAGAAATAGAGCAGATAATTGCCTACCCATTTTAGTTGTCACAAGACTGCAAAACATTAATAAAGACAGGTTTTGGATTTCTTCAGCTGAAACAAGCAAAGAAAACAAATAATCTGGGAAATTAGAAACAAAGTTTCTGAAATTTTTTGAAGTAAATATTCAAAAAGGATTAGACATGATATGTGAAAGAAAGTTTGACTTAAAAAACTAGATAAATACACACTGATTATTTTGTACCATGGAAAACATTAGAGCTACTGATAATGTCAGCAGCAAGGCCAAGTCCTGTCTATGTTGGTTTATTTCAGAAGAAAAAAGGATAACTTACCTCAAGTTAAAAAAAAAAGTGTATTCAGCTGGGAGGGAAGTGGATTATCAAAAATGGCAGCCAAAGCTGGAAAAACATACGTACTGTCTGACTGGTAAAGAAACAGAAATACCAAGTGATTCTAATTTCCCTTCATAACATTTTGAAATAGCTAAACACTGTGCCTAATGAGATCATAGATGAAATAAACATCAGTTGTATTTAAACTGTGTTCCCTAGAACATAAATCAGATTTAAACAACATCTAATTGTGACCAGCGTATGTTTAATAAAACAATAGAATAATATGTACAACATTCTTGGCTCTTCCCTCTTTATCCTGATGACAAAAAAGCTGGTGTTACAGATTACTGTTTTGTGTAGGAAGTGACTCAAAGAAGATCTGGCAGTTACCAGAATACTTCTTTGAGGTTCTCAGGCCAATTATGGACAGGCATTTTTGATAATCATGTATATATATTTATATGTATTGAGGGAAACAACTCTTTGCATGCATAGAATTGTACTAAGCCATGTTATAGGCAAAGTATAAAACATTTAAAGAAGTGCATAATCAAAATAAAAATAGGAGAACATGCTAGTGTCTTCTTAATGTCTTTGTGTCATTCAACTTGGGTGTCCCTCCAGACAGAAGTTAAATATTTTCTATATTACAAAAAAAAGCTGTTCATTACAGAAAACATCAACTGTGTAGTTATCAAAGATAATCTCATGTCTAGTCATGAGAATGTGCTGCCTATTTTGCCTGTGTCTCCAGCTAAGAGCTCAAAGAGCTCATTAGACTTTATCAAGTTCACACTAATGAACTCCACAGTCCGGTTTGTAGGTCTGCTACCATGAGTATCATTAACGCAGTTTGGGTCCTATCCTGGATTTGACTAAAAGGGACCTGAAAGGGGAAGACCACGTAATGCAGAAGCACAGGGGGAAGCATGGAGGAAAGAGGCCTTTCTCCTATAATACTATACGTAAAGTATTTGAACCATGCCATTTCAGAATAATTGGTACTGTTGTTTTTTTCTCTTGAGTTGACCTACCTCTTCTGAAGTTGCACCTATTCCTACTATTCAATTATGAGAGAATCATAATCACAGAATCACAGAACCATACAATAGTTTGAGTCAGAAGGGACCTTTAAATATCATCTAGTTCCAAACCCCTGATGTTGGCAGGGACATCTTTCACTGGACCAGGTTGCTCAAACCTGGCCTTTAACACTTCCAGGGATGGGGCACTCACAACTTCTCTGGACAACCTGTACCTCACCATGCTCACAGTAAAGAATTTCTTCCTAATATCTAACCTAATCTAAATCTACCCTATTTTAGTTTAAAATTGTCACCTCTTGTCCTATCACTACACTCTGATAAAGACTTCTTCCCCATCTTTCTTATAGGCCCCTTTAGGTACTGGAAGGCTGCTACAAGGTCTCTCCAGAGCCTTCTCCAGGCTGAACAACCCCAACTCTCTCAGTCTGTCCTCACAGCAGAGCTGTTCCAGCCCTCTGATCATTTCCGTGGCCTCCTCTGGCCCCTCTCCAACAGGTCCATGTCTTTCCTGTACTGAGGGCTTCAGAACTGGACACAGGACTGCAGGTGGGGTCTCACCAGAGCAGAGGGGCAGAATCACCTCTCTCAGCCAGCTGGCCCCACTGCTTTTGATGCAGCCCAAGATGCTATTTGCTTTCTTACGTTATTCATACTGTAAACTAAACAGAACTTCTAAAAATTATAGACTTATATCTAAAAGTGATTTTTTCCTGTTCTTTGGAAGGAAAACATTAAGTTGAGCTGTAATGAAGTCTGCCACTTTTTCTGTTCAGAATTGCAGGCTTTGAGTTTCTGTATATTTTTAGGTCCAGTAAGCCTTTCACTAACTCTCTGTCAAACAGCCATTTTAATATCTATAAAGTCAACAGATCAAACCAATGTGAATGCGGTTTGTGGCATTCTCCCAGAGTCTGTGTCCATGCTCTTGCCTCATTCTAATTCTGCAACAGGTGCTTTCTGCTAGTGCCAGTAGGCAAAATATATTGACATGGTGTCATATAGAAACTTGATATTTGATTTCACAGAGTTGGTGGAATTGAGAGAGACAGATATTCAGAAGACATATCCAGGTCTGACAGAGGACCCATTAGTGGTGAAGGAACAAGTCAAAATGGGACACAAATGTGTGAAAAGTCTGAAGTGGTAAAGCATTTTACCACAGTATTTATTACAGCTACACAAAGGCTTGGGGTATAAATCAATGTAGCACATCAGTGCTAGAACTAGGAGACCACTAGCACTCTGCCTATATTTTACATATTGAACTTTCCTGTGGGACTCATTTATCCCCATACCTCTTTCCCTTATCATTTTCTGACATTTTTTATTGTAAGTGTGACTTTTCAAGTACTGCAGGTAAACTAAATACACTTGTGACATCAGGTACTTCACTGAATAAAGACCTATAGTAGAGTTGCAGGTCCTGATCTATAATGGATGAGAAACCCTTCTCCTATTAACCTGTAGAATTCTCTTGCATTTCACACAAACAGTGATGTTAGAACAAAAAACTTGACACTGCTTTTCCTTATGCCTTCTGCTTGCAAACTTTAAACATTCATTTAAAAGCTCTGAGTCCAAGTAGAAATGGGTACTGCGTAAACCTGAAACATACATGGTTTTATTATATGAAGTTATCTAAAATATAAAAAATTAGTTCAGTGACCTAAGTCTTGGCAAGCAATGAAATTCTAGTTTGTGATGTGTTCTGCACAAACTTACTAACACATGGGTAGATAAATTTTGGTTGCAGTAATACTTACAGGCCATGCACACATCCCACCCCACCTAATTTGCCACCTGGTTTACACAAAGGATGGCACATGTCATATTAATGGAGGGAGGGATGAGCATGTATGTATGTTCTTCATAACGTGATTATCTCTGATTACTGGGAAAGTGCTGTTTTTCTTGTAGAGCAGTCACATATAGAGTCACATTGAGAAACTCCAAGAAATCACCTCTCTCATGTTGATAATAACCTGAATATACGTTTTCAGTGTCCCCCAGACTGCATGTCAACCAGAGACTCTGTTGTTGGATCCAACAGGCAGAATCTCCCCAACACTGCAGCACCTGTTATATGTGACAGGAGTGTTAGGGGTAGATGACGCACAGGTGTTCAAAATCAACATATTCTTTAGTTGGGTTACTGATGTACTTACCTGGAGCTCTGTAGACTGTATACTCTAATTACTGTCAGAAAACGACACTAACAGCCTGGTTATTGCAATACCAGTCATCCACAAATTAGACATTTTTCTTTCAGAAATATCATTATTTTAAAAAGTTGATTGAATTGACATGAACAACCATAGAGACTACCTGATGCCATATGCAAGGCAGAGAAAAAAATGCAATGGGATTTTAAACTTTTGATGTGTGATTACTGATGGAGTGCAAGGCTTACAGGGGAAGGAAAAAGAGAAATCTGCTGAAAAACTGAGTCTTTCTTCAGGGAAGAAACTTAACATTGTGCAACTTAGAATACCACTTCTTAGCTGCCCAATGTGCCTAAGTTAGGTAATTGCTCTTTCAGTGGCACCAAATGTCCTAAGCTCACTGAAGCTGGGACCTCTGGAAGGGATGGTGATGAAGAAACACACTAAGTTGAAAAAATAAGTCCATTTGTCCAGGCTGGTGTGCCTGTGAGCACCCTGTTCTGGGAGCTGAGGCCCTTCTCACTCAACAAAACAGATAGAGTGACTCATTGAGCTACCAGATGCAGGGGATGAAAAGCATCATCTTACTAAGTCAAGTGGCAGCAGTTTAGCATCATCAAGAGCATTAACTTAGGGGCAGCTTGTAAAGTAATGCTTTGTACGGCATTCAGCGGCTCATATTAGCCATGTGTCAGAATAGCGGGAATGCTGCTCTCACTTTGAATGCAGAAACATCAGACACTAAGACTTTCTGGGAAAGGTGCAAACCCTCTGCCAGTGGCAAGTCATGCATGAGAATGATCCAGCTTCTAGAATCTGCTAAGTGCTTGTTTTTATGGTATTCACTGTGTTTGCTGTGCTAAACTATATTGATATTATTGATTTATGTGTTAAAACATGATATTATTATGCAAGGAAAGTATTTGATTATGTTTACCTCTGGCTGTTTGCCTCTCAATTACACTCAGGTTGCTTAACTTAGGCAAAGTCAGATAAAACAGTAAAGTTCTAAAGTAGTTGAAGAAAAAATAACAATGGATTTTACATTGCAGTCAATTTCTTGAGCTGAAATAAATCAGGTCCTATCAGTAACTGTGAAGGTTCTACTATGACATTCTGAGAAAAACAGCCATCAAGATATTGATACAAATCAGCATTTAGAATAAATCAAATATTCTACAGCATGTGGTAAAAGATCAATTAACCTCTAGTATACAAAAATCACACTTGTGTGCACAGTTAACTGACAGTTTTTAAGAGACTCCAGATACTTCATCTTGAGATAAATGGACTTTTATTTTTAAGGAGAGAGTGATTCCTCTTTATAATAAATGTATAAAAGTGCAATATCTTAAATATTTACTGCATGCAAGTCTTTTTTTTGTTAGCATCATATAAAGTAATCTTATGTAATAACTTATCTCTGCAGGAATACATTTGAACTTATTGTCCAATTAATGCATCTCCAGTTGACTGCCAGTCTGATCATTGCATTAACCACCTCATACAGGACTGTAGGAAAAAAAGCAGATTTTCAGTAACATCTTGGCAAATACAGTTCTCTATTGACAATGCAAAATGACATATTAAAATGCGTATTTTGGCCCACATTAGCCTATTATATCCTCCAGTTGCCTGTATTGCAGCTACAGTGTTATAGTTTTGTTTTCTGAAACACCTATCCCTCAAGGCTAATTGGATCTGCCCCTGATTACAGGAACTTTCTGAAGCTGTCATTTTTCACTATTTCTCTTTAATTTAGCCAGTATAAGCAACTCTTGAATCATTACCAGAACAAAATCTGATACGTCAAGCAACCTTCTCTTTATGGCAAACAGAATAAAGGAAATACACAGAAAATTAATCAGAACAAGATGGCAGAAGGAACATGAAATACAATTAAGCAAAAAGTGTGGTCTTCTTCAGCTGCATTACATCAGCTGTTCAGTTTTAGCAGACCAATTCACATTCAACTCACAAGGATCAGAAAGTTTTCCAGAGTGTACATGCATAAAGCAGTGCTGTAAAAATATTTCGTTTCGATGGCCGGAAGCAATTGATGAGCGTGATAGAAGAGTATGAATGGAGAAGGAAGAACTGCCTCGGACAGGGACATAGCAGACCTTTAATGTCATGCATGGTGACAACGCATTTTAAATACCTTAAGATGGATTTTTTTTTGTTTTTTTTCCAAGTTCTTACTGGAAACTAATACGATTTTTTTTTTTTTTTCTGTGAGACAAATGAAAGCCCAGTTATTGTTTTTCTTCATCCCTAACACCAAGTGTGATTTGTTGCCTTCAGTCTGACTGCAGTTTGGTTTAGACCATATATACAGACACTGCTTATTCTTAAAGGGGAAGAGAGAAGAATTTTCCTTGTCCTATCATTCCTTCATCATATTTTATTTTTCAGGATAAAAATGCAATCAGGACCTTTCAAAGTGAAAACAGCCATCCTTCCAAGCCAGAATAGCTAATAAAGTGCATAAAATGAAGGTTTTATTAATAGATACTACATGTTGCTCAGGACTAGGTTTTGAAGGGAGGACAACGTTACTCCTTTTTTTCCTAGCTTCTAAGCCTTTTGGCCACACAATTCTACCTCTTCCTTTCAGTCAGCTCACCACTTGTCTCACCCATTGATTAGGCAAATTGGCCAAAACCCCTGAAAATTTGACTACTAAAGCGGGCAAGAACAGTGTGGATTCTCACCCAGGCTACTGGCTGGCCAAGTGGGGAGGGAAAACCACACGTGGCTGTGAGCCGGGAACTGAGGAGGTCCAGTAGCTCTTTCTGGCAGCTCTGAGAGGGGCCAGCTGCCTCGATACAGATGCTGGTACAAGATGCGTTCCTGAGGAGCTGACAATTGTATATTTTGTGGTGGTCTACAAATACGCTGGAAGTCCGAGGTGTATGGGACAGGATCCTACAAAGTGGTTGGCAACTGGGTGATACAATCATAGTATGTGATGTAAGGTTTTATCACAACTATGCACAATTTATCACACAGATAGTTTCTACATCTATTTAACGTATCTAAATATCACCACTTACACTGTATTTTTGTTGACGTTATCTTCACTGAGACATAAAGATAAAATAAATCCTCCCCCCCTGATTCTGCAACAGGAAAGAAAAATCAGGAACCATTCACTCAAATCCTTGCTTAGGCAAACTGTTTGGACTTCCAGAATCTTCCTTAAACTGTTGTGATCACACAACAGAGAACAAAATAATTTTTGCAATTGGCCTGAAATTCTGTTTCTTTAGTAATGAAGGTTTGAGATCCACTGACTGTTGACCAGATACGAGCCAGAATCCTGAAAAGCAACATGTGGGCATCTCTCCATTATTTCTACCATCACACAGGTGAACAAAAAGCTCAAATAAATGGTTTGTTCTTGCAGTGCTACTGCAATCAGCCAAAAACCTGAAGAAATTCACCTCTCTGTCTACACATTCTGAACGTTTTCTATTAGTGAGATCTAGACTATTATTTATTTTCCTCCATGCTTCCAAGTTTCTGTTGTACGTGAGCCAAAAAACCCCTCTAATAATACTGTCAAATGTCTGTTTCCACTGTAACAAACCCTAATGTTCTGAATGTTCTGGCTGTAATAAAGATATTCTGGAAATTTTAATATTTAGACAATGAGAAGAGAGCACATATAATTAAAAAGTAATAATGGAATAATACATCTAGCCAACACTTATCATATTAAGAAGCATTTTGGGAGAACAATAAGCCCAAATAATATTTCAGAAAAGCTGAAGTTCAAGGAATGAAAATACTATGGTAGGAAGTTATGGCCAAAAATATTGTATTTTTAACCAGCAACATTTTTGAGGGGCAGCAACTGTACAATATTAGTTTTCTTTTTTCCAAAAAACCTATTTCTGTCCCTCAAACAACACACAATACATGCATTTAAATGACACTTTAAGAACAGCAAATATGATCTTTATTTTTAAATACTGCAAATTTAAAAATGTATCTGACAACATCCCCCCGCAAAAAAAGAAATGGAAAAAAAAAAAAGGAAGTTTGGTCAAAAGAGGATTTCCTGCAGCATGGTAAATGAGGAATCCACCAACAGACTTCAGCTTAGACTGTATTTTGAGAGGAAAAAACCCCAACCAACAGATTTACACTGATGGATCTGGCTGACTGTATTTTTCACATCATCCACAAAATCTCCGTCTATTCCTTTCTTTCCTGCAGCATGGCTGCTGTGGAAAAGCTTGAGTGAAACTTACACCAAAATCCCTTTAACTAGCTAAATAGTGACCCTCAATGTGGTGTTGACTACACGGGACTGTTTCTGGTTTGACTGATAAAACTTAAAATGTTACAGGTAACCAAAAGCCAAAAAAGAGGAAGCATTGGTAGCTCCTCTTCTCAAACTAAATGTATGGTTTTGCAAGATCTCTACTGAACCAACAAACTGGACAGGACAGGGACAGGTGGTTTTACTTGTTTAATCTGTACTAAATTCTAGAATTTATGGTTTACGTTAAAAGAGAGGTCATATTTACAAAAGTGTTAATTTCTAAAATACTGTAGTTAATTACCTACACCAGGAGATTTTAACTTCCTAACTTAGGACAGTCTCTCCAAAACTTATTTACTTCACTGGTCTCTTAGCTAGAGGTAGGTCATTTGTAGGCCTTGTCAATATGCTCTGCATATTAACATTGGTTCACTAACATATGTAATAATCGGTAGGATAACCATGCACAGAGCTCCAAGAACAGCAGCACATATAATAAATTAATTGGGTAAATTTTATTTTTTCATGTCGGTTAACATGTCTCTGCTTTCCCCTAATATTTCATTCTTTTGTGAAGAATGTGTAACAAGGAAAGGGTTATGAGGTTGAGTAATCTGAAAGTCTTCTGCACCTTACCACCAAAGGCTGGGAGTCTAGCAATGTCTTTATATGCAGCCCTTTTCCTCCCATTTAGAGTTTTTGCAAATCATGCAGTCAATTCTGACTGATATCCAGCATAAAAGTCTCTTCTCCACTTTCAAACTCAAAAAAGTGATTCACAATCATGTGGCAGTATGATTAAAAATTACAGTCCATACACCTTGACAATCAAGAGTCTGAATTATAAAAAGTAAACTGTCCTTATAGCTGCATCATTCTACATATGTAAGGACAGTGCCAGTTAATTGTTGAAAAAGGCGTTTAAGGTTTCCGTAAAACACGTATTACAGCTTTCTTGTGCTAGTGAACATATAGAATACACAGGTTCCCAAGACGTTTTCCTTCCCTCCTCCCCGATTTACGACATTCAATGAAATCACATAATTTTGGCAAAGTTAAAAGGGTTTCTGTCTTGATGTTTTTTGCCTTCAGCATCATGTTAGAGGCACAAACTTCTGGACTCAAGCACTATAAGGCATAGTAGAAACCACCAATTAAAACAACAGCGACACCACTACAATGGAATATACTGCAAGTGGGAACAGCTGTGTCATTTAAAAAGGAAACGCTTTTGTAAACTGTCACACTGCGATGCTGTGTTAGGTGATTCATGTAAAGCTTGTCTTGGCATGCCCAATATTTTTTCTTTTTCCAGAACATGCTCAAATGATCTAAATATTGCCACAGGCTCAACTTACCTAAAATATACCAGAAGTAGCCCAGTGGCGCACACCCTTGAAAACTTTTGCAATCACAATATAACTATAAAGCATGAGTAAACTTTTGTTTTGTATTATACAAAATCCAGAACCACATTTCCTTCTCCCCCACCCAATATCCCATAACAAAACAAATTAAACAAACAAACCAACCCAAACCTTTGTTAGACAGCACTTTTTTTTTCTTTTTTTTTTTTTTTTGCTACAGTTCCATTTATAGCACTGAATCCAGTGTGGGCAATGTATTCCCAGGCTAAAAAAAGAGATATTATCAACAGTGGAACTGTGAAAACAGAAGCTCTGTTGCATTTATAGCAAGATCAGGACCTATTTTGTAATGCTGTAAGTAAGAGCCACTGCTCTGATCCCCTATTATTCAGAATGTCAGTGTCACTTTTTATAATCTAGATCTACCTGCTTTAGCTTTATTAAATAAAACGCTTTAACTCCTTAAAATCATTTAAAATAGTGACTTTTTGGTTGTTGTTGTTATATCTAAGGTTTCTGCAGTTTCTGAAAGACTGATTGATCTGATGTTCTGTATTTATTCATGGTACTTTCAGGGCACCAGCATGTAACCATTAGTACCTATGTACAATAGTTTGAAATATAATTAAATTTCCTTTTCTAATAAAGCCTATTAGAAAAGTAAAAGTAACCTAACATGAATCTGCCAAATATAAATTAAAATTATATTTAAAAGCTTATGTTCCAATCCTAGACATAGTGAAATAAATACTTCTAGTAAGACTGGTTTCTACACCTGTTTAAAGCCCTGACAAGATTTAAGCATTATTTGAATGTGAATGGCCTTTGTCTAGGTGTCTCCAATTTACTTCTATTCAGGAATGTGCAAATGATTTTATACAGCACAATGCTAGTACCGCTCTGTACTAATCTTTTTTTGTTTTGTAAATAAAAAACAACAACAAATCCCTAGTCAGAAATAAACTGACAAAATTTACATTCTTCTCTCTTAAAAAAGTAAATAAAATAACATTATTTAAAATGTGAATTAGCTATAAGACATACAATTACATAGATACATATCAATACAGCACATTCAATTTGCCAAAAATTAATGATTACAAAGCCAATATGGATGCTGCCATATATATATATAGATGTATGTACAATGATTATAGCATTCAAAATTGCACTATACCTACAACCAGTTTTAAATAACAAGGTGTATTAAGAGGGAGCAAAAAATAGCAACTGTTCTTATTATTGTTGTTTTGGAGTTGGGAGGGTTAAGGATGAAAAACGTCTCATTAGTATTGATTGTTAACTTTGGTAATCAACTAATAAGTCATTACTTTTTCCACCTCCCATCTGCTGCTGTGAGGCAGCAATTTCTGTGTTAAGTGCACTCTCGTGCTACTTGTCTTTGCAGATAATCAATCAAATTATGTGTCTGAACTCTGAGTTTTCTGTAGCTTGCTAGCAATCATGCACCTGGTCAAAAAACACCTTTCAACCTAAGCTGCAGAATAAAGGCTCATCAACGTGTGCTGCATTTTTGTTGTTAAAAAATTGCACATTTAAATTTAAAGAATTATTTTCTCACTGTTTCATTTACATTAATAAATCTTTTCTTAAGAACACTGAGAGAGGCTGTTTTGCATGAAAGCCTATCAAATGTCTGTGAATCAGTTAACAAGCAACCTTATCAAGAAAGGTTCCTGAACATGGTCTCTCGTCAACAGTTTCTTGTTATACAACTAAAGGTGCCTTGATATTGTTACAGAAAACAATCTCATGTCATGTCTGACATAAGGACAGATTGTAACTGTCTTTAGATTAGTAGACCACATGCATGTGCATGGTGCACCTTGTAGCATATTCTCTCACACTGTTGGTTTTGACATTAGAAAATGGAACGGTTTCTATAAAAGGGAACATATGAGCTGAAACTGTTTGTTTATTATTTGGCAGTTGACTCAATCAGATCAGTTCCCAGTCCATCAGTTTGGCATTTCAATCGGTTTCTTATGTTTCAAGAGCGTTGGTTTTATAAAAAGCCAGATTTGGCAATATTAATTTCATACAATAAAAATAATTTTTCTACTGTGGAAAAAGAACACTTAAAAAAGCTCTAACTTAAGAAAAAAGCCCCACACAACTGAAAAACCCACCGTTTCAGGCTGTAGCCACTGGGGAAAATGTAGTGTCTGTGACATTTGTATTTGGCATTTGTGAATAAAAGAGGAGAGAAAAAAATGGCACACAGCAATTGAAAAGAGATTCTAACAAATTCCACGTACATCCCAGGTTGTGTCTTAATTATTTCATTACTGTCTTCTATGCACCTTTCTGAACTGTGAAAATATTGTTAAATTTAATATCCCTAGGCACCCGTAATTCTATTTTGCAATCCCAATATTCTAGTCCCAGAAGTGAAGACAGAATGAAGACACTCATGTCACGAATTTAAAAATCACAGTATCAATACTTTTGATCCTTCAGAGAAAGAACATACCGTAAAATTAGAATGACTGATTACTTAAATTCTGATGAGAGTATTTTCCTGACCAAATCACTCAACAGAAAATATTTCACCCAGGAATACAACTGGGAAAAAAAGGCCATTGTACCTTGTAAAAGATATGGGGGGAAAGGAAGGAGGGAGAGAGAAAGGGTCAGGGAAAGAGGAAACCAGCTTGATTTTGCTTCAGTAGCAAAACACTGCTATCTTTTGAAAATGTGTGGCTGAGAATTTAAAACACATTGAGTCACAAGGTTTTGCCTAAAAAATGAGGAAATGTGCTGTGAATGTACTTCAGCATCTTTTGGTTTTCCTCCATATAGTTTAAATAAAATCATAATATTAACTACAAACTCTGTGGACATTCACAGAGTCCAGGCCGGCAATAAATTAGTATTATGCAAATTGTTTTCACAGATAATACAGTCCCTCTTGTATATCTTTAATCACGCCAGGTTGGTTTTGGAGGGCCTCCTAGGCACAGTTAGACCAGGTTGTACTCCTTCAGGTTTAACTGTAGGATTGTGTCCTTGACAGCAGCAAAGACGAAGCGGATATTCTCTGTGTCTGTAGCGCACGTGAAGTGGGAGTAGATAATTTTGTCACTGTCTGGATTCAGGTCTACAAACATCTTCAGGATGAACTCTCGTGCTGCTTGTGCATCTCGTTGCGGTCCTGATAATTAAGAAGATTAAGTCAGTTTTCTTAGAGTTGATTCAATATTTGAACTTCTTCAATAGAAAACAAGAGTCAGTCTGTGCTCCTCATGTAAGAGAAGACATGGAACTTTTTACTAATCAGTATTATCATATAGTGGCTACTTTCTTCCTGGTATGAACTATGAAAAATAAAGATGGAAGGAAATTTCCGAAGTTCATCAAGTCAGAGCTATCATGTCAAAGCTGCTCTTTTCCTGTCGACTATACTCTTTCTTCAGTAAGATAACGTGTATAGCAGGTGATTTATAACTGCACGGAATGAAAAATTAAAAACTAGCAATAATAATAGATCTTTAAAAATGTTAATAGCATTGGTGAATGTTCAGTCTACACTTACTATATTTAAATTATACTTAAGTTCTTTAAGCACTGCCAACACTTAGCAGTTTTAGAATTTTAATAGGTAGCATAGTAAAGTTATATCCTGAGCTGATCTGACACAGTCACCAATAGAACTTCATTTACTGTAGTGATAATAAAATTACACATGCTCTTCAGCTGAAGCTGTTCAATTGCAAAAGGCTCATGTTCTAACAAGTCACTTATTATCTAAATTATGTTTGATAATGATCCTCTCAGATCTGAATTAAGGTTGCAGAGTCTATGTAACCAAACCACGTGTTCAGCTTTACAGAAGAGAGAAGGGAAAGTAATGACTTCCAGCCTGGAACAGCAAGGATTAATTCAAGTTCACAGCCAAAAGAGCAGTGCAGGAGCAAGAACATTAGCAACAAGCTGCTGAATTCCATTCCGTTATTCCACTGCCCCTTTCAAAAGCCATTATTTCCTCATTCTCCTCTTTCAGGAATGTGGGTTTCTAAAGAACACGCATGTTTTCTGTGCTGCCTCCTCCTTTTAGTCTGAGCTGTTATATGTAGCTCTGTCTCTCAGCAGTTATGAAATCTGTACGTTGGAGGATATCCCATGCCCATATATTTTTCAACAATCAGATAATAAACCTCATTTTTTAATACTTCAAGCTTACAATTGCTAATATTTCAAATTTGGATTACTCCATAAAATTTTAAGTAAGGAATGCTTGGAGGAGAAATCACATACTTTCTGGTGTGCTGCAAACCCATGCAGAGGGAGAGTAAGAGTCTGCAATATAAGGATGCATGCACATGAACTTATATGTACACATATACACATATACAGATTACACATTTCCTGAGATTTAGATATATAAACAGATCATAAGCACTCTGAAGCAGGACAGAGGACGGTTCAACACTTTCACAGTTTCTAAAACAACAAGGTCTAGCCTTTGGGCTGGTCACTGCGACTCTACACAAACAGCAGCAACAATGTCTCACACTACTACAAATAAATTTGCAATATTTTCGAAGAAAACTCCTAGACTTTCAAAGACAACCATTTATTCAAAATAAACCACTTACTGTTATAAACAACTTCCCAGAATTTTGTTAAACAGTTTCATAGTAGCTAGACAGAGTACTGTCTCAAAATCTACTGCACTCTTCGAAGCCTGTATTCAAAATTACTTATCTAACCACATGTCTACTGACCATCATGTAATTCAAATATCCATTTGACAGAAGTTAGAGTATTGAAAATTGAAGTGAGAAAGACTGTTTATGATCTCAGAATATCAGAAAAAAAACGAATGAGTTAATGTAAAGTAAATTTAGACTGCAAAGTGGTTGTGATATAAGCAATTTGGAGACTTGGAAAAGAACTGCCACACAAATCAGTTGGTTTCCTGTCTGCTGCTCCCTAATCAGCAGTTTTTGAAGACTGTGTCCACATGATACATTCAAGATCAATATAAGAAGTACTATATTGATATTTTTATCTTCTTTCCCTCCCAGCTATGGCCACTTTTTGTCTTTGTCCTCTCCTACTCTCCCAGCTCTTCGTTTCAGTCTGTGAGTTGGTCTTTTTACCTCAGGAGAACTTTCTGAAAGTGTAATTTTAGTAGGAAGAGCTGTACAATCCATGTAATGCTTTTATGGACAAGCATGTTAAACTTCACATAAACAATGTAAAATCAAAACAGAAAGAAAAAAAAAAGAGGTACAATAAAAGGGTGGAAGGAGTGGTAGTGATTTCTCTGAGCACCACAGAGAGCTTATGACACTTCCCCTCAGATATTCAGCCTTACACAAAACCAAAACTCAAAAAAAAAAAAGGATAGGAGACTATGCAAAACTGAGGAATGCATTTTTCTTTCATTTTAGCTTTTATACTTCAGCTTAAACCCTCACCCCAACTTATGAAAAAGGACACAATGTGGTTCACCGCTAATATGACAATACTCATCTAAAAGTCAACAATTGCCCACCAAAGGTTCTGCCATCCTACCCATAATTAACATATAAAATGAAATCATAGCAGTCTAAAAAATCCCAGAAGAGTTCAATCATATTTAAAAATCTAGATGATTAAAAATTTCAAAGCACCTTTTTTTTTTTAAAGAGCAAAATATATGAAAGGATATATCTGTCCAGTATTTGGACACGACTTTTACAATTTCTCATTACTGCAGTATAAACAGAACATGAGCTCTGATGTCATTATACTTACCATCATACTCTGGAAAATAATCAACTAGATGGGAGTACATAATTTTCTCCTCTAAGAGATCTTTTTTATTTAAGAACAGAATGACTGAAGAGTTCTGGAACCATGGATATGTGATAATTGTCCTAAAGAGTGCTTTGCTTTCTTCCATTCGATTCTGCAATTAAAAAAAGAGCAGTCTTTTTGTGGTCATGAAAGTATTTTTAAAATTTTTTTTGAAAGAAATTAACGCAATTTCACTTTATTTGGCAAACAGATTCATTTCATGGTTTGCACGTTCCAATCAATATGTAAGTTACCAGTAATTAAATTAAAATAATAAGTAAGCAGTTAATTAAATATACAAGCATTTTCCTTTCGCAAATTCAACCACTCAAGCGTAGGTATCCTTTAAAACACAGGTCATGAACATCAAAGCTGCAACAGGTATATTTGCGAAGTCCAAGTACACACAGTTATGACCAGACAACAAACTGGCGAGTATTGCAATTCATGTGATTCACGGTAGAGAGAAATATACCACAAGAAGACGCAATAACCAATTCAAGGTTTAAGAACATTATTTATTTTATAGGCCTTCCCTGAACTTTAAATGCAGAGTTAGATGATACTTAGAAAGAGATCAGCTTTAAAAGAGTTGCAAGCAAAATTCAAAGCTGAGAACACTTCCTCAACACCAAAGGCTTATGACATAAAATCTTAAAACTCTGTAAATAGCTAGATTTGTCTCTAACATTGTTGGGTTATCCTTAACTTTAATTGCTTAACTGCTCCTGAAAGCTACTTTGCATTAGAGCTGAAGTGAAGCCTACAGTTCTACCTGTAACTCCTTTTTGTCACTGTAAAATTGTTATGATTTGATACAGTTCTGAGAACTGTTAGGCTGACATAATGCTGTTACTTCAGAGTCAGAACATATTGAGTTCAATACTCTTTTTTATTATTATTATTTAAAGCTGCAGCACCCTGAAAACAACGTTTCACCATCAAATGGGGCTCCAGAGAAAAACAGCAGGGTGAATCCTGCAGATTCTGCTGTTCCGAGCCATACAACAAACTATCAGGTAACTCAGTCTTACAACAAGTGTATCTTTGCTTGCATTAATTTGCATTTTAAAGAGATGAACATAAGCATGACAAACATGAACTTTAAAAAAACCCAAACAAACAACAACCCCCCCCCAAAAAAAACCAAAACCAAACACTAAAAAATTTCCATTTTGTAGCAGCTGGTGGTTTGGTCTCTTACGTCACCACAGAATCTAGAAGCAATTTATAAAACTCTAACTGCATGCTGCAGTGGCAGGTGAACACAAATAGCTGAATTCATAGATTGAGAAACTAAGGCAGAGAAGTAAAACCTTTACTGTCTTGCAGCCAGTTCTTATGACTCACATTTCAATGGTGCCCGGATTTCATTCAGAAAGGAGAAAAACTGAAATGTCAACAGAGCTGAGCCTGAGGCCTAAGTCCTTGGACTAGCTGTTAATGAGACCGTGTTTTCTTCTCAAAATTCTATATATACTTGTTCTCTAAACAACGCCTTACAGAAAGGCAATGGGAACTACACAGACTTTTGCCTTCACAGTTGATGAAATGAGAAGGCAATGTAATCTTACAAACTACTGTTTAAATGACAAATCTAAAACTAAACTCATTAACACTTGGTATTTTCTAATGTGACACTCAGAAGGTGAAATGGTGCCATGACTCAATTAGCAGTCTTCTTCCACAATACATTTATACGCTATTGAAAACTTCTCTGTAAGAAAAGTGCAGAGAAAACACAAATAAATTACTTGTGTCTTGTGTGTTCCTTTTCACAAAAACCCTTCAAGAAAGCTGCAGCGTTTTCATCTATAATGTTGACTTCTTTTCCCATATACATAACACAGAATTGCAAATACAAAACCAATAAAACACATTTCTTATTTAACATCAAGAAAAAATGCTGTACTTATTTACAAATCACGGGACTGTCCAGTTTCATGACTAGAAACATGTTTGTACGAAACATAAATAAAAATAAAATGAAATTTCTTTCTACCATGTACCTCTTACTATATGAAAGATTTTATGCTCACAAGTTTTTATATGACAGTTGAATCTTCACACAACTAGACATAAAAACCATGTTTACTCACATTTTCAGTTAAATGCAAACTCTTACGCATTTTTAACAGATTAAAAAGGAGTATACTTCCTTTTTTTTTTTTAAATCCTATCTTTTCAGTTTTCCTATTAAAATGATGATTTTCTAGTTGGGATTTAGGTATTGAAATTCTCTTTTCTATGTGTTGCTCTGGACAAAATATACAATTACTCCTATAAATACAGAAACAAAAGAGCCGGTATAATATGTATAATTTTTATGTAATTGACTCTAAGAATTGAAATCCTGAGAAACACCTGAAGAACACTAAAATATTAACAGCATTCAAAAGCTGCATCAGCTGGTACCCAGTGAAGGGAAAGCAACATTTCTCAGCTAATAAACATAGTACTTTGACGTTAAGAAAACCAACTACAATATAATCTGAAACAATACAGAAACTGTAGTGTGGAGTTTCACCCATTATTGTCTTTAAGACTTTCTAGAGTGTCATCTAGTGGGCATACTGTAACTTACATATTGAACAAAAATGTAGCAATTAACTATTGTCTTAAAAACTGTTATTTAAATAGTGTCTGTTAACAAAATAATGATTTCACAAATCTTGAGAGAATAAATTTTGTTGAAATGATAAGAGAGAAAGTGGTGAGGGGATAAACAAGATGCATTTTTCAGTCAACAACTTGCACTTGCTTCAGAAAAAAAAAAGCAGTGGTTGCACAAAGGTTTTGATGAGTAACTCAAATGCAGTAAGAAACAACTTCAAACACAGAGCTCAGGAACAATTCCTTTATTTTCTTCACTGGTCTTGAATCTCTCTGCAAACTAGGCTCACAAGAAAAGCTGCTGGTAGAGGACTGGGAAGACATCTTTGTAGATGAGAACTATACTTTCAAATCACCTGGGAGAAGAACTCTCACTTCTCGAATAACTGAAATCTGCAGCACTGCGCTTGGAAATATATGGCAATTTTATCTACTCAGCAGAGGGACACATGAACCTAGTGACAGCTGAAATTCATCAAATCAACATGCTTGACAATGATCAAAATACTGTAAAAAAAAAAAAAAAAAAAAAAAGGTGGTCCAAAAAGTGGTCAAAAACATGGTCCAAACATTGCTGCAAATACAAATAAATGCCAAAATTTGATGAACTAACATAAATGCCAGAATAATCAGTTTTTCATGAATACTGACATATTTTTGAGAAAAATGGGTGAAAATACTTTAAAATTGTCATCGAAAAAGACCCTTCTCTGGTCAGTTTTGGCACTGGTTATTGAAAACTAAGTGGTAGTTGCCTTTGCCAGCAACTGCTGCCAACAGCAACGTTTCCCAGCAGCATTTCTGGCAGTGTCTGCAAGCAGGTTCACAATCATTCAACCTCCCACATTCGTTAAGAACCACCCACTTCAACAAAAGAGTGAGAGGCTCTGGCTCTTCCAAATGCTTCTCAGTACTGATTCTTTATTTTCGAAAGTTCTTGATCCACAAACCAAAACAAAACCAAAACATATGCATATGTGTGAACAGGTATGAACAGATACAAAACATAGAGCAGCAAGGTTTGGCAGAGGTGTTTTTTTGTGTCATATATGTGTTATTTTCTCTAGTTTCCAAATAAACAACAAGTTCTGGAGATGTTATTTCCCATGGAAATAATATTGTTACATAATTATGATGACCATTTGAGGATTTTAATTCTATCTGAGAGTTCATATTATCCCTCTGCTTTATGCTCAATTGTTCTGGATTGCTGAATGTTGATGAAAAAACCAGACAAATAATATTTATTCACGATGCAGAAAAAGAGAAGTGCTCTGATCTCAGTATTGTTTTCTTTCAGCCTTCATGCTAAGCCATGTAGGACTAGCCTGTGAATAAGGAACACCAAGTGTTGGAAGAGAAGTGGAAGCATGGTCAGATGTGAACAGTAAGACAGTTGTGACAGTTCTGAAAAAATGAAATACGTGCTTCAGATAACAGTCTCCGTAAAGACTAAAAGTATTCTGAACTCTGTGGCCTCACGCTATTTCTTATTTTTGTACCATATAAGAAGCAAGTGTGATTGGAACATTGTACCAATTAGTCACCCATTAACAGATGACACTGATGAACACTACCGTAAGTTCCACCTAGGCTTTGGATACTCATCTATTTTTGTAGATGTATTTTGTCCAGATTAAAAACATCAGCATGTATGTGTGCATCTACATACCACATACACATATACATGAGTTCACACTGAAAACACTTATCCTAGGTTTCATCTCATTATTTTAATGTAATTTGAATATAGTCAACTGGATTATTTTTTCAAAAAACCAAACAGTGTTGATCTTTTCTACTTTGGACAACCTAAGAATAATAAAATTTTCCATCAATCAAAAAAACCAACATCCTTGCACAGTGCCTTTATTCAGTACCTAAATCACAGAAACATCACAGAAAACCACCCTACGAAGTTCCTTCAGTTTCAATTTGCAGTTGTGGCTGAGGTACTGAAGCCTTAATTTTCTAAATATCCTGTTTTGCCTTCATACAAGCATTACTTCTGATAAAACTGCAAGACTCTTCTTCAGTATAAATTAAGTACTGTGAAGGTAACTACATGAATTCAGATATCCACCACCAAACAAAGTAGGATTCTTCAGGGTTTTAAAGAATGTCATGAGCACAAAGACACTCTCTAAAGGAACAAACAAATTTCTTTTTGTTTGTCAAAGTATCATTTTTCTCCTTGGAATCACAGAAGAATTCACATTGGAAGGGACC
This sequence comes from Patagioenas fasciata, assembly GCF_037038585.1. Classification (NCBI taxonomy): domain Eukaryota; kingdom Metazoa; phylum Chordata; class Aves; order Columbiformes; family Columbidae; genus Patagioenas; species Patagioenas fasciata. Next base: position 28,073,810 of record NC_092560.1, read on the forward strand.
TGTGGAAGTCATCAGGTCCAACTGCTTGCTCCCAGCAGGACTAACTTTGTCATTAGATCATGTTGCTCATGGCCATGTTCAGCCCAGCTCTAATCATCTCTCTCTAGGATGGAGATCCTACTCCTCAAAGCAACTAGTTCTGCTTCACTCACTCATATGTAGTCATCATCCTTCAGCCCTCATGATCTATGAACACCAAGTTTAGCACAGTTTCACTGACAGCCACTGTATTTACAAACTATTAACTCACTAGACACTTTTAATGATCCCCCGGTGGTAACGTTTTTGACAAATCACTTTAATGAACAACTTTGCAGTTAGCAACACGACAAGGGGGCATGGGCTTAAATTCTGCCAGGGGAAATTTAGGCTGGATATTAGAAAGAAATTCTTTACAGAGAGAGTGGTCAGGTATTGGAATGGCCTGCCCAGGGAGGTGGTGGACTCGCCGTCCTTGGAGGTTTTTAAACTGAGACTGGACATGGCACTTAGTGCCATGATCTAGTAAATGGACTGGAATTGGACCAAGGATTGGACTTGATGATCTCTGAGGTCTTTTCCAACCCAGTTGATTCTGTGATTCTTCCCAGATTCTTTAGCTCTAAACTGCTTCTGAAAGGGACTCCATGTTCTTTCTTCCCTCATCTCTCCTGTTCCACTTGTCTGAGTAACCTCTTGAATTGGCGCAAGGATTGTGCAATGGTTTTTGGAAACACTGCTCGAGTCACTTCCAGATCTACTGGTTCTGTTCACATCTCAACATAAAAATGTTATGTTTTCCTACAGTTAGCACCATGCAAACACCTGCTACTGGTAAACGAGACTGCTACTCTACGTTTCAGAAATGTAGAAGACTTGATGGGTGTATGACAGCTGCACTTTGCTCCTAAGTAACAGCCACTGCTTTAAAAGACAACGGGATGCTGAACATAAAATGAAAGAGCATCAATTTACAGCAGCAGAACTCTCAACAGTGCCAGCAGCAGTCTGCGCACAGTGCTGCTATACCACTGCACACTACACAGCAGCAATCAAACACGTTCAGGGAAGTGCCTGGGGAACTGTTTCTGCCCAGAATGAGGAGAATGGTAACACATGCAGAAGTATTTGTTGGACTATTCGAAAGATGACTGGTAGAAAAAAGATTCAGTCTGGTTATCGTATCAGGTTAGATGATGCAGGTCTCTATAGCAGACAAACCACGTGGTACCGTGTTGTAAAGAAGTGAAAGCCAGCGGGTAGATAAACACAAGGCAAAAGAAGCACGCTGGGAAAATTACCTTTATGGCATTATTTTTGTCTGTTGAGGAATATGGCACTTGTCAAAATCACGGAAAAGACACCCTAGATCATAGTTTAACGTGTTAAAAAAGGACACACAGGAACTCATACCTTGAGGGCATATGTTTAGGACTTCTTAAGCCACAGGATCAGTTTTGCTATTGCTTTAAAAATTTGAAATACTTAAGCCATTCCAGCCTGCTTCATACATTACTGACATTTTCAGCAAGAACTGAAATCTGGGATCAAACCTGTAAATAAATTAATTATAAGGAGGTGGTACTTTCTGTAAAGCTTTAATGCACATGGGATGACAACCCTGATGATTAAAAGGAAAGGAGGGAAATACTGGTTTAAGAGAAATCCAGTTACACATTATTATGTTAAAACAAATGATTTTGGCTGCAGCTATATAAAATAATTTATTAAGACATAGCACAAGCTTTTTTTCTTTTTCATTTTTTTTTTTTTTAAAGCTTTAAGAAACAAAGCTTTTTTAAAAAAGAACATGAATCTCGCTTCCTGATTAAAAAGAACCAATAAGGTTCTTAACAAACATCTTAAAAGGGTTGCAAATTACTTGACTGTATAGAATATATAAATGAATTAGACCTTAACAATAAAGTTGGTTCTATTTGCTTTGCTATTCAAGATCAGTGAAAACCCAGGAAATAAACCATATACAACATAGAATTTTTTAAATTACATTAATGTCACTATTTTAACAAAGGAAGAGACACCTCAATGATTCTTTTATATGTGGTTTCATTCATCAACAAAAAGAAATTGCTTTACAAATAAAATAATGAAAAAACCATTGTTTTCCTAAGGCATATAGATGCATATAAAACATATTTGTATATATATAGGATACATAGTATGTATTTATAATGCTGGGCATCAGTGAAATTCCTTACTTGGATGTCCAAGTGGAAGAAATATTGGTGGTAAATACTAGTCACATTTATCTCAATCCTGTTAAAACTTCACATTTTATGATAATATTTCTCTTTTTTTTCAAAGCAAAATGTATCAGCTCTGACCAAAATAATCTAAACTGGCATCTCCCCCTCCGCCAATTATTTTGTGCAATGGATGTTCAGAATACATATACTGATTTACTTCTAAAAATTATCTTTTATCAATGAATACTTCATGCTGTCCAATGCCTCTGTAGCTTTGCAGCCTCTGGCGACACCTCAGGAAAGACAGTATTTGCTTTCTGATAGTTTAGAACATTTCAAAATTTTACTTAGTCTATTAATCCATTAATTTAGCTGAACTGAGTAAATTGTATCCTGCCTTTTATGTTTTTTCTCTGGGAACACATTAAAACAAAAGACCTCTACTGATAAAAAGCCCACGCTTTCATAACCAACATAGACCTATACAAGCTATGTGAAATCATATACAACTTACAAATTTTAGTGCACTAATGTGGAAGTAAAATATGTACAAGCATCAATAAATACTGTCCTTCATTTTGGTACTTCCAAGTATTTAACAAGCTCTGCAAATATAATTGAAAACCTCTTTATTATGAAACCAGATTTTACAGGTGTACTGTGATGTCTCTAGTCCTTCCATCAGAACAAGTGGTTGCCGATTCTCTTATAAAGCTGGAACTTGTTTTCATATTTATTATACTGAGATCCTGAGATTTTTTATGTTTAAAAGAGCTACCTGGGATACATATATAAATGTAGCATATCCTGGAATATGGATTAATACACTTTATCCAGAAAAAAATGCTTTATTTAAGAAAAGAAGTTGACCTTAAAAACATAAAAGTTCTAAACCGTGCTTTTTGATGAAACAGCAAATTTCTCCAGATCTACTAGTATAATTCAGAGCAAAAGACTCACCTAGGGGACTTAATACATCATAAATTAATTTACCAGAGAGATTATTCCTTCATTTTTTATCTCATCCCTGACTGTCAGATTTTCTGAAAAAGTGAAAAGGTCAAACATCTGATGATTCAACTTACAGCATGTTGTCCTTCATCACATCATATCAGACAGAGGGACAATTACTTAATTTACGGCACTATTAATGCAGTTAGTATGTTAGGTCCTCTGGATCTAATTCTTCCTCATTTCCACCCATGAATCTAAACAGACTTTTATTAAGGGCAGAATGTGGAACAGTTTTTTACGTGTATTTAACAAGAGAAAGGCAGTTCAAAACTGAGTATCATCTGAAATTTTTGAAAGATACATTTAAATATATGGTCCTTACCAACTCTCATTTTGTATTTTTGAACCAAATTAACATGCTTAGTTATGTAAAATCTAAACACATACTTCAGCGAGGCGAGATGATGTTGTTTCTAAGTACTGCCTGTTAGAGGAACCATAGCTATAGCACAGTTGGGCAGCCACGCGTGCTTTTCTTCGAGATTGAAGCCCCGAACTCTTTAGCTGCAGATCTTTGCCATGGGATTGCAATTTCACAGATGTATCACTTAAGAGTCACTCTACACAGGACTCTCAATAACAGGCAGTCTGAACACTTGTCTTATTTTCTATGTATCATGTCCCCTTACAGAGCAGTTTTAATGTATTCCTTAGAACTTTTAATACTTAATTCCTCCAAGGGCATGAAGACAGAAACAGTTCCCAGCTCAATCCCGTGTGCAGACAGTGAGCAAAAGCCCTTGAGAGGCATTAGAAAGGGCTCTGAACTTGGTATAGTCTCATCTGATTTATAATCCAGATGTATTTATCTTGAATAAGCTATACACAGGAAGAAATGGATTTACAACTGAGATTCTATCAGATACTACATTTTGAAATACAAATGGAGACTGTTACAGGGCTCTAAACCACACATACACTGACAGGTGAAAAATAATTCTTACAGATTTATGCTTACTCATGAAAATGAGATCAATGAAAAAAAAGTATTAATTGAAAAGAATGCCATGGATGGTTTAAAAGTACAGTTTTCTTTGTAAAAACATACTATAAGGAAAAAGACTTCAGGCAATAACATGCAGTGGACTAATTAGAAAAAGAAAGTAGGCCATCTTACAAAAATCATACCGTTTAATCAGGCCATGAAAGCAATGGAAAGGTAGCAGCAGACCACTTCAAATTGTCGAGTTAGATCTTTTAATTTCAGTAAGAGGCACACAGATCAAAGAAGGATTAGATGCTATCATAGTATCACACTGGTGGTATATACATGAAGAAAGTAGGACATTTACACACACTCTCTCACTTCGGTGCTAAAATTTTAGTACTGTTTCACAATTGAAAGGCAAGTGTGAAAAAGTATCTCTTGGCTGATTACCAAAGTCTCCAAGTTAAATTACTGTATTCCCTACAGAGTTCATCACACCCTAGTGAATAATAAACCATTTTTTTTGGGGTGGATACATTTCTTAATTCATGCTGTCAACTAACACATTTAAAACCTTTTCCTCTATTTATGGCATATCCACATTCAGACAAACCACTCTGCTTTATGTGGAACAAATAAATTCATTTTTCTTCCATGCATTCTGGGGCTGCAATGTTTAGAGATACAGGGGAGGGAAAAGGAAGGTAAGAAAGCAGTACTACGGCATACCAGCAAAACTTAGATGGACAGCTTGCAGAAACCCAAAACTAAGCAGCCCAGATTGGTGCTTGGCTCTAAGACAGTCTGGATCCATCCCAGACCTAGAGTAACACAGGCCTAAGGCCGCTGGAAAGCACTACTAGGGTATGTATGTATGACCTGAAAAGAAAAACTGGTTCGAATTATAGTTATGAACGTATTTTAAACTGAAAGACAAAAAGGTTCGAAAGTTAATAAGAAACATAGTTTAGCAGTGAGGTGGAAGAACATCTGCAAGACAATGAGTTTTACAGCTTTTGCCTCCACAATGTGTTTCAAAAGTGAAAACTTGAAAAAAGAAATCAGCTCCGTAAGTGAAGTGATCTCTCTTATAATAGTTGAAAAGTAATTATAGAAAGGGTATCACAGCTTTGGGCATCACTTCAGTCACTGGAAAGTTCAAAACATAAAGGAAATCTTTAGTCTGATGTTCTACTTAGTTCACAACACGTGAACCCTTTCAGCTTGCAAGAAAACAGAGCAAGATTGTATGCTTTCAGTGATTCAGCCTAAATGAGATATTGCTCCGTCTTCTGTCGCAGGGATACTTTAAGTCGCAGTCTGCACAATGAAGTTATCTGACAAATCAGAACAAGGGTCTGAGCAAGCTACCTAACTAGAACAGGATACACCTGATAGGGAACCAGTATGGTAAACCTCTCCCTGTGAGACAGCTCCAGTGAGAACTTCTCCCTACAAGAAAGACAGTATGAAATACAGTGACAAAGAGCTAACATAAGGAAGTTTGGAAGTTTATTTTGGATAGTTAGAATAGTATTTGAAAATTATCATAGTTTTTCTTTAAGTGAATTCCAATATATTTGTTTTTGACTTGTAAAATTATAATGCTTAATACTTCTGCGTTTACTTTGTGGTTACAAAAAAATAATGCAAACAGAAAAAGACAGGATCAGCATTTCTAGCTTGGCTTAAAATAAACCAAGTCTGACTGAGTTCTCTGCTTATCTACACATAAGTTGGTGTAAATTACTTTTGTAAATTCAGCTTTGAATTATATAGGGTATTATGTAACTGATGTAACAGAATTTTTCTTTTATGGGAAGACTATAAATGTAAAAGTTTTCAGAGCCCCCAGACTTTATTAAAAATGAATCTTGAAGAAAGTTCAGCATGAAAACATGAATGTCCAGGGATACCTGTTTTACTTGGTTATGTCAACCATTCTCTTAAACAATGAAATCAACATGTATGCTCTCATGAAAAATATTCAAGTGTTTTCCTTTTTTCACCTAACTTTTCTAAGTATGTGTTAAACGACTTACACAGGACAGTGCCAGTGAGTAACACATAAAAGTTTGATGAATAATTTAAAATAGCCCTCAGAAAAAAACAAAAAAAATCTAACCATTAAATAATCTCCTCACTCGGTCAAACTGCATTAAAAGGACTAGATACCAGTGTGCTTTACGTCGTTAGCTCATCCACTTTCTTACATCTGTTATTTTTTGAAATAACATACAATATATATCCTATGCTTTAAGCCACAGGAATGAAGTTTACTACCTTAGGGTCTGTTCTAGCAAAGAACCTATAAATTTTGTCTTAATTTCCACCACCTATTTCTGTAGCTCTGCTGCATAGCACTAACTCTACAAATAGCTACACTAAGAACACAGAAAATTCAACTGTATTCCACTTTAACAAAAAATAGGTGGGTTTCCTCGAATCCTCCATGGAGTGGATCAGCTTTGCCACATTTGAAGACTGATCCCCTCCTTTCTTCTTGATCCCTGTAATGCTTCTACTCCATTGGGTGAGGTTGTGCATGACTATTGGTAAACACACTTGGAAAACACATGATTGGACAAATGAAGTTACTTTTTTCTTTAAAACCGGTGCTTTTTGCCGATGCTTGCTTACCTCATTGTCTGACTCCACAAGCACTTGATCATATTCACTAAGAGCTACTAGGAACATGATAGATGTGACGTTTTCAAAGCAATGTATCCATTTTCTTCTTTCTGATCGTTGGCCTCCTACATCCACCATTCTGCAAAATTAACACCCACATCACCTCTATGAATACCTTTACAGATAAACACACAAGCACACACACAATGACACATTTCAAGAATTCAGTTTGGCACAGTGTGGTTTGTTTGTATTACTGATATTTTTTCCATTGATATTTAATGGAATCTGTTCTAAGTAGACAGTAGATCGTATTTGCTTTCAAGTCCGACGCATTTTCTGTATTTAAATTATTGTAGGTCTCAAAAGCCTCAGATTTCTGAGATACATCACTTGGCAATATACGGCCTGTGTATTCAGCAGAAACAGATGTGAACAGAACAGACTGGGTGCTATGCCTTTTCCCCCCCAAATTACCAAAGTCAACATTCCCAACTTGTTAAAGCTGCTCCATCTTAAGAGGACAAACAGAATATAATATGCATCAACTAAAACTTTTATTAGCAAAAATTAAATCTCAAATTTACTCACAGTGTATTCCCACTTCATCCTATGTCTCAGAGTAACTATAAACAGCTGTCTAACTTGGAATTAAATAATTATTTTTTAAACAACAGTACCTGCAACCGTGTAGTGTGATTTCTCTCTAAAAGAGACCAATTTCTCTCTAAAAATCAGGTACACAACTGGTAACTTTGTATTCCATAATTTACATGAATTACGTGGACATATGATTGTATTTTCAGATTATTATTCATGGTGAAACTTTGATACGTATGACTGAAAAGATGAACTGCAGGTTCTCTATTGGTAATAACTACCTTCACAAAAAGACCAACCTAATTATCTTTCATTCTTTTGACATCTTTAATATCAGATCTTTATTGTAGGTGGACAATCACATGAAAATATAATGACCACGATCAAATTTTAAAAAAACAGGGCAAGCACGTTTTATGCAGTCTTAACCAATATTTTACACATGGCATTACTAATGTAAAAGGAAAAGAAAAGAAATAAAGCAAGTGGGTATTAAAACGTTTTTCTACCTGAAAATGACGCTTTGTAAGTCGAATGGATATTCAATGATCCCTGTGGTTGGGACTCGAACTCTGAGCACATCTTGCTGAGTTGGCAGATAGGTGGAATCTGCTATGCGGTCCAAGTCATTAAGATAGCTATAGACAGGGAGAAACAACAGGAATGCGAGACAGTGACACCATCACCCCACTGAGGAAAAGAGAAAGGAAGACTTGGGAACGGGAATGGGCTGTGGGGTAAGAAGAAGTACAACAGAAAGAAGAGCATTATCGGCACAAAAGCAGGGACAAGGTATAAAAGTGTGCTTCATCCTCCTTTCCTGTATAGTTTCATGACTTCAAGTAAATTCTAAAGAAGGGTAGTGTAATTACTCTGGGTGTTGTTAGTTCATTTTGTTTTTTTGTTGTTTTGGTATTATGTTTGTTTGGCATTTTTTTGTTTTGGTTCGGTTTTTGTTCCTACAAGTTTGCTTGGCTATCACCCGTAAATTCACCAAAGACTGAAAGTTTTCAATTACGTAATTCTAGGCAACTTACAGACAAATAATATTTTAAAATGTGTGAGAAATACAAAACTACACAGTTTTATTCGAACATGTAATATACTTCATGATACTCATTCTGCAGTGTCTACACATATACATGGATAGAGAAACATGAATCTTCCAAGGAACAGTGAACTGCTATGGAATAGATCATTACCAGTTATAAAATGATAGGAGGATAAATGGTACTGTTTACAGATTAAATTAAAAAAAAAAAAAAAAAAGGAAAAAAGGAAAAACCCACCTACTGACTACTTAAAATAACTCTCTAGATCTTGTTATCAGAAGGCATAATTCATTATTTAGTGGGATACCTGGCACCCAAAGTCCTGCATTCCCACTGAAACTTCTAATTAAGTTAATAAGCCTACAGTACATGAAATATATCCCAGCTGGTTAGCAAATAACCTGAAATCACTATGAAATTGCTTGTAAAGTGTCATTAACTACAACACAAAACTCTTCTGCTACTGCTTGATGGTGGGTTTTCACCACAAAACGCCAGTGTAGTGAAGATTTAATTCTCATAAAAGAGATGCTTCAAAAAAGAACTGTACCAATGCATGTATGACAGCCTGTTTGGGTCCAGGAGCTGGATATGTCATGAAATCAGTTCACCAGGTAGCGTGGACTCTCCCGATGGCAGACATCTGGGAGAAAAACAGCTGCAAAAAATGAAGGCCTTAGGCATTTGGTTCCTTCCCATCAAATGAATGACCTACAGTTAGCTACTGAAAAGAGAAATTAATCTACAGATGCCCTCATTCACTCTAGAGGTAATTTATCAAACGACAATGAAGTACCATTAAGCTCTGAACACGTCCTTTTCTTGTAGTCATTAATGAATGTGGTCTTTTAAAATAAACCCCCACAAGAAGCAGACTTCTTAAAGATACTCTGAATTTCTTAATGAAACAGTGAGAGCAAGTTATCCCAAACAAGGACAGAAACAAAGCAGTTTGACTTCTGCCTTACAGCAAGAATACAGAAGAAAGAATTTGTTAGGTCTGGGAGGGAGCCAAAAACATCACCAAATCTCTCTCACTATGATTTTATTCATGAATGATTATTCCAATACTAAACACTAAATATGAGAATGTTACACAGTCAGAAAGATGTACTGAACCGTGTATCTCAGATAATTCAGAAGCTACTCCTCTGCAAATATTTTCTGTAAACACTGATTAATTTCTGTCAATAAGAAAAATCCCGAGATCTGAGCACTCATCTGCCTTCCAGTGTTTTACATTAAAAGCAGAATAGACAAGCATGTCATAAATCCATAAACATCACAAGAAGAAAGTAATGGTGACCTAGCTTCTTTCCCCCCTCCCATCTACTCAAAAAATTGGTTTTGTGACTGAACTTTGGAAGAGTACAAAAAAGCATTACATGGTATAGCGGTATTCACAAGAGCAGGAAAATTTTGACTGAATAATTAGGTAGGTGGCCCATTTACACAATCATCCCGTTGCATTCCTTTGGCAAGCTTCAGCTGTGGTCTCCAACATGAGCCTGGTTACCACACCTCTGCTCCATCAGCACAGTGGACGTTACTGTAAAGATGCGCTGTAATGCACATCTGGCTGATTTTAGAAAGGCAATAACACAAAGGGATATAATCAAATAGTTAAATCTCATTTCTGTTACTGGAAACCGTAAACAGGCAGATTAGTACTTTCTTTTTTCCCCACCCTAGCACGAATCACTGATATACTTAAGTTCCAGAAGCATTAACTTATCCTTAAAAATACTTATATTTTCCTCATCCTCATTCAGTTCTGCTCAATTTCTGGTCAGTTACTAAATAGCAACATTCTCACTCATTTCACCTGCAGCACCTTACAGAGCCTAGACAGTCCAGAGAAGACTCCTTATGCATTCTTACGGAATACTACTGATTTCCCTAGACTTCTTCACTTCACAGATCAGAGTTGGGGCTCTCTGAGAAGTGTCCTAGTTAATACATTCAAACCCAGAATCAAGGAAGCAGTGTCAAAAACAGTGAGAGTATCTCACAGAACAAAAAATCAGATAGCATGCTCAAAATCCTTTAAAAAGAAAATATTTGTGATATTGACAAATCATAACTAGAGTTTACAGTCAAGAAAAGCAATTTAGAATACGTCCTGCATTTTTGGTTTTCAAATAATGACACTGAGTCCGTACCGCTTCTCCTTCTAACTTAAAACTTAACAAACAAACATATTATTTTATCCATTTATTTAAATGAAAATGTCCCAGCTCTCTGTTGCACCACCTTAATTCTATATCTTTTATTATTGCTGTTTTCATGTTGTGAGCATGCAGCAGATAGTCAATAAAATTATTTTTAAGTAGAAAAAAATAATCTTTTCCATTTAAGGTTGTTGGGTTTTTTGTTTTGTTTTGTTTTTTTTTAAACAGAAACATTTCTGCTGAAGAATTACTTGTGCTGGAATTCAGACTTTAACAAAGTTTGTGTATTGTTAATCTGAAGCAAAGGAGTAAATATTCTCTGTTACTGACTCTTAACAGTTCTGCAGATCAGTTACACTTATTGTTGCTATGAGAGTACATGTAACTTTACATTCTGCTATCAGTTTCAAGGGGATTTAACATGTTTCTGTGAATCATGCTGAAAGCTTTACCTGCAGCAGCAACACAAAGTTGCCTTCTCTAAAATAACTAAAAACTTCTTAAATCTCTCTTAAACAAAACAAAACAAAACAAATCAAAAAAAAAAAAAAGTAAAACCTCTAAAACAAGTAACACAATTGATTAAAAAAAAATCCATTATTTGGGTAAGAACATGTAACACTGGGATTGACACCAGCGTCATTTTCCAATTGTACCCACTGCTTTGTATCACATCTGAAGACTTTTCATACATTGCAGATATGAACAGTCTCTCTTCAGCCAGGTGCAATCTTCTTAACATGCCAGTGCGAGCATAATACTATACTTCTATGTCCATAGTACCAAAGAGACAAAAATCAAGGCATATTCTTTTTTCAAAGCACAAGAACAGATTTTTGCATTGCACTGGTAGGGGTGGGGTGATAAGTTTAATTTTTCTGAACAACTGCTTTGTTGTGTTGAGTCACTATTTCAAAATGCTGAGCGGCATTATGCACATGAATACAGGCGACAATTTATATTTAAAACAAACAAACAGACAACTGGAATAACATTAATATTTAAAGACATACTAACAGCACACACAATTTTCTCATATTACTACTGCAACTGTTCCCATAACACTGAAAATTTAGAATGTCATTTATTTGCTTTATCATAGTCAAATTCACCGCCACAAGAAATATTTACATTTTCAAACCTTCTTCATACCAAAAGGGTTGGAAATTTAACTTTTTTTCCCCATAGGAAAGCTGGGGTTTAAAGAAATTTCTGATCATCAGGGGAATGCAGCACTGCATACACAAGCTTTAAGCATCCAATATATTTTTAAACTAACAATTTATTTATTTTTAAATTAATTTAGCAACCAGCAACATTAAATAAAAATATCAAAACATGCTAGCTAATGCAAATTCTTTTCCACCTTCAACCGTGCTGGCTCAAGCCCCTCTCTAGCTGCACCTCTGCCCATCCCCAGCTGCCAGCTCTTTTGCTTGTGCAACGGCTTGATAACACATTTCTGTCAAAACTACTCTGAATAGCGAAGAAACACTATTGAAGTTGTTCAAATTAAGCTAGCTTATTTGATGGAAACAGCCTGGGGTGTGGGAAGCCCATGTGCACCAGCAGGAAAGCAGGGTGGAGTGACTTCCTCTACTGGCTTATCTGCAACCAAAAGAGGACTTACGAAGCCAGGGCTGTGTAAAATGGCTCAAGTCTCTGAATTCAGGTGAGACAGAAGTTAATGAAAACTTTAATTGACTTTTTCTATATTGGCTTAATAAAAAAAAAAATTCACCATGGCTTTAAAACACTTATCTAATGCAGCCAACAAAGTACTGACAAATATACTGCTCACCTGGGCAAACAAATACTGTGCATGTACAAAAATATTAAGCACATAAAAGATAAGCACAGGGTATTTTAGAATAAGTGCCTAACTCAAAATGTATGCATAAATACTGCAGTGGGCCTTTGCAACATAACTAACTCTTCAGCATATCCTAGAAAGGGGTAGCCCTTACCAATAAATATAACACACATGCATTCTTGCAAACAAAATGTAAGACTTGTCATAAACATGAACTACCACAAAAAGAATGTTGCCAACATTTGCCCAAACCAGATGTTTCCTCAGTTTATTAACTTCAAAATTTTAAATCATAATAACTCTATGGGTATCGGAAATATCCTGGCAGCTCTCCTGAGGGCTAGTCCCAAAGTGGGTAACCGCCAGCATTGCCACAGAGCATTCAGTTGTATAGGCAGCAGCAACCGTGCAAGCCATCTAGGTCTCAACTATATGGCACTCTGAGTTTATTTCTACCACCTGCTAAGAAATGTCTCGCTTTGATGAGACACTTACTAGCTATATGGTTTCTCGCCCAAACAGTATCTACTCAGCTAGGCATTATACAAAGGAATAAAAAAGGGAAAATTGCATGAAATTACTTAAAAGAAAAAAAAAGGCCAAATCACATAGCTCTGAGTAAACTTATAGTACAGACCAAGTTTATAAAGGTAATTATACCCATAATTAGTTTTGTAAATTGGATTCTAGTGGCTGCGGAGGTAATTTTCTAGGAGGTTGTTATAGAGACAGGCAGAAGGTGCATTACTGAAGCGATGCATGTATAATGAGCTGTTGGCAGTGGCCGTCCCTTGACATCAGGACAAACAGCCACCGTTTTGCAGCACACTTGTGATCTGCACGCTGACCAGACATGGAGGAAGCCTTCTGTCTCCCAGCCAGCACTGAGAGAGAAGTACTTGTGTTTAATGCACTTTACACCACCTACGACAAGGTCCAAGCCTGCCATCAGCTTCATGGAAGCTGTCAGGCTATGGAGGTGCTAACAGTGCCCTTGAAAGAGACCATGTTTCAGAGGTCTGTTTGTCCACATTTCAAAACAAACAGGAGTGGGATCACAGCGGTAGACCAACTGGTTCTGTATTTTCCTACATGTCCTTCCTATATAGAAATCAGGCAAAGTGAGACTTCTAACCTTTATAAAAAGAATGGATTTGTTTTAAACAATAAACTTCTTCAAGAACTTATTAATAAATAAAACACACATCACCATGAAGAGGTAGCTCGACATTCAGCCTTAATTAGTTTCACAGAATCATGCAGAATCACAGAATGTTAGGGATTGGAAGGGACCTTGGAAGATCATCTAGTTGAGCTACAGAGCCTAGTGAAGACAGACAAACAAAATTTGAGTTTATGTTCTGTGAATGAGGCTTTGAAGCACCTTCAACATGAAGAAACATGGGGCTGGCACTTCAAACGAACACCCTCCTTCAGCCATGAGCTACTATTTTCCAGCATCTTTGAGGCCAGACTTCTGTTGCAAGTAATCGGGTGCTAAAGCAGCATTTTCTCAGGAGTAATTCCATAAGATGAATTTCTGTAACTTTAGTTTAAGTTTAGTGTACAGCGTAATTAATCAAAAGAAGGCATTAAGCCACAGTCAAACAAAGGCAGAAAAGATGCCTTTCATATGCATGCATCATTCATATGCTGCCTTTAATGCATTCATCTATAACACTAGTTTCACTTTCCAAAGTTAAAAATGAGATGAATCTATTAATCAGTACTGCCTAATGATTCTGTCCAAATTCAGAAGTCAAAACTAATGTAGCTAGATACAATCATAGAACCATTTTGGTTGGAAGAGACCTTTAAGATCATCGAGTCCAACCATAACCTAACTCTGGCACTAAACCATACCCCTAAGAAATTAATCTACGCATCATTTTGACACCTCCAGGGATGATGACACAACCACTTCCCTGGGCAGCCTGTTCCACTGCCTGAGAACCCTTTCCATTAATAAATATTTCCTAATATCCAATCTAAAACTCCCCTGGTGCAACTTGAGGCCATTTCCTCTTGTCATATCACTTGCTACCTGGGAGAAGAGATCAATACCCTCCATGCTACAACCTCCTTTCAGGTAGTTGTAGACAGCGATCAGGTCTCCCCTCAGCCTCCTTCTCTCCGGGTTAAACAGCCCCAGCTTCCTCAGCTGTTCCTCATCAGACTTGTGCTCCAGGCCCCTCACCAGCTTCACTGCACTTCTCTGAATTCTCTCCAGGACCTCAATGTCTTTCTTGTAGTGAGGGGCCCAAAACTGAACACAGGATTCCAGGCTGGGTGTCACCAGTGCAAAGTACGGGGGGATAATCACTGCCCCAGTCCTGCTGGCCACACTATTCCTGATACAAGCCAGGGTGCTGTTGGCCTTTTTAGCCACCTGGGCACACAGCTGGCTCATATTCATCCAGCTGTCAATCAACACTCCCAGATCCTTGTCCTCCAGGCACTTTCCAGGCACTCTTCCCTGAGGCTGTAACACTGCCTGGGGTTGTAGTGACCCAACTGCAGGACCCAGCACTTGGCCCTGGTGAACCTCATACAACTGGCCTCAGCCCAGTGATCCAGCTGGTCCAGATCCCTCTGTATGGCCTTCCTACCCTCCAGCAGATCAACATTCCCACCCAACTTGGTGTCATCTGCAAACTTACTGAGGGTGCACTCGATCCCCTCATCCAGATCATTGATAATAAGATTAAACAGAACTAGCCCCATACTGAGCCCTGGGGAACACCACTCATGACCGGCCACCAACTGCATTTGACTCTATTCACTACCACAACTCCTTGTGCCCGGCCATCCAGCCAGTTCTTTATCCATCAAAGAGTACACCTGTCCAAGTCCCGAGCTGATAGTTTATCCAGGAGAATGCTGTGGGGAATGTGTCAAAGGTTTTACTGAAGTCTAGGTGCATAACATACACAGCCTTTCCCTCATTCACTAAATGGATTACCTTGTCATAGAAGGAAATCTGGTTGGTCAAGCAGGACCTGTCATTCAGAACCCCACGACTGATTGCTTGGTTGTCCTGTATGTGTCCTGTGATAGCACTCGGAATGATCTGGTCCATGACCTTCCCCCATGACAGGCCTGTAATCCCCTGGATCTTCCTTCCAGCCCTTCTTGTAGATGGGTGTCACAGTTGCCAACTTCCAGTCAACTGGGACCTCCCTGATTAGCCAGGACTGCTGATAAACAATTGAAAGTGGCTTGATGAGCACCTCTGCCAGCTCCCTCAGTACCGTTGGGTGTATCCCATCTAGGCCCATAGACTCGTGGATATCCAACTGGTATAGCAGGTTGCTAACCATTTCCCCTTGGACTATTGGGGCTTCATTTTGCTCCCCATCCCTGTCTTCTGGCTCAGGGGGCTGGGTACCTGGAGCACAACTGTTCTCACTATTAAAGATTGAGGCAAAAAACGCATCTAGTACCTACCTCAGCCTTTCCCTCATCCTCTGTCACTCTCTTTCCTCCCACATCCACCAGAGGGTGGAGATTCTTCTTAGTCCTCCTTTTGTTGCTCATGTATTTGTAAAAAGCATTTTTTGTTCCCTATTATGGCAGTAGCCATGCCCAGCTCTAGTTGGGCTTCGGCCCTTCTAACTTTCTCTCTGCATAACTTCCCAGCATCCTTGAAGTCCTCATGAGTAGCCTACCCTTGCTTCCAAAGGTTATAAATTCCCCTTTTATTCCCAAGTTCCAGCCGCAGCTCTCTACTCAGCCAGGCTGATCTTTGGCTCATCTTTAGGCACACAGTGATAACCTGCTCCTGTGCCTCTAAGATTATCTTCTTAAATACTGACCTTTCAGGACTCGTTGTCCTTCAGGACTGCCTTCCAAGGGATTCTGCCAACCAGTTTCCTAAACAGATCAAGTCTGCCCTTTGAAAACCCAAGGTAGCAGTTCTGCTGACCACCCTTCCTTACTTCTCCAAGAAAGGAAAACTCAATCATTTCATGCTTGCTGTGCCAAAGGCAACCTCCAACAGACACGTTGCCCACGAGCCCTTTTCTGTTCACGAACAACAGATCCAGTGGGGCCCCTTCCCTAGGTGGCTTCACTGACCAGCTGTATCAGGAAGCTGTCTTCCACACACTCTAAGAGCCTCCTAGACTGCTTCCTCTCTGCTGTGTTGTACTTACAGCAGACATCTGGTAAGTTGAAGTCCCCCACATGGACATGGGCTAGTGATCATGAGACTTCTCCCAGCTGTTTACAGATATTTTGTCTGCCTCTTCATTCTGGTTGGGTGGTCTGTAACAAACTCCCACCAGGATGTCTATCTTGCTGGCCTTCCCCCTGATTCTTATCCATAAACACTCAACCCTGTTGTCACCATCACTGAGCTCTAGACATTCAAAACACTCCCGAAGATACATGGCTATGCCACCTCCTCTCCTTCCTCACCTATCCCTTCTGAAAAGTTGATAGTCATCCAATGCAGCACTCCAGTCGTGGGAGTCATCATGTTTCTGTGATGGCAGCTACATCATGGTTTTTCTGCTACACAGTGGCTTCCAGCTCCTCCTGTTTGTTGCCCATGTTGCATGCATTTGTATAGATGCACTTCAGCTGGACTACCGATACCACCACCTTTTTTCTAGTGAGGAGCCCTAATTCCTTTGTGGCCATTCTCAGGTGCTTCCATGGTTCCTAACACATCTATAACCCTTGTGTCTTTGCTACCACATGGCCCTTCATCCCCCACCTCCACTGCTGAATTAATATCCACTAGCACCCTAATAAACCCTGTGCTTAAAAGCAGTCTACCTGCGAGACCCTGTGAGCAAAGAAATCTGTGGAGCAGTGTGTCTCTGAATACACTGCTCCGGAGAAGGGATCTGCCTGGCACCGCACCAGAAACACTCCAAGAGAAATCCCTAAAACCAAACCAAACATGTTGAGATCGAGGTAATTACTGGCGCTGATTAAAAGGTCAGTATAAAACCAGTGAAACGTACCTGTTACCACCTAGCCTGCAAAAAAAGTGACAGCTTCTTAATCTATACAAGAACGAGAGTACAGGGCAAGAGGGAAGGGACAAACCCCAGTAAACAGTTTGTTAAAAGAAACTTTGTCGGGTGATTTCAGTGTAACCACAGCTATAAAAGCGAGGCTCGCAACCAACTTTTCATTTGCAAATGCTTTCACTGTGTTCAACCACATCTAAGATAGATATCACATGGCTTTTTCTAGGTATGATAGCACCCACAAATATTTCCATCTTTTCAACCCTAAAGATCTCAGGTTTCACACAGAAAGGAAGTGTTTTCCTTGCAGTTAGGATAGTTCATAAGCATGACCCTCTACAAAATGCACTCTCTCATACATGTACAGTGGTCATGGAAGTGACCATGGAAGACCCTAACCGAAGTCTACGACTCATGCTAAGTAGGCAATCTATTTAATAAGATTTGAAATATCCCTGTCTTTTGCAGCCTGGCTGCTGTGGAATTGGGTAGAGCTACTCTCCGTACTGTTACTCGGGTTTGGGGAGTTGGAGGATTGTTGGTTTGTTTTGCAAAACTCTGAATCAGCTCATAAGACAATCCCAAACTAGCACTAGTTTTGACAGTGAGCTGGAAAACAAGTTTTGAAAGGGAAAAGCCTTTTTCTGCTTTTTTGAGGAACACACAACTTGCTTGTCTTTCAAATCCACAAACGCAAAATGTTGAAGTTGCTGTTAGGAGGACTTTTCCTACCTCACAGACCTGGCAGAATGACACAAGTGTCCTCTTTGCTAACACGCAGCACCATAGTAAATGGTATTAATTTTCAGTGTAAAAACACAAGCTGTGAACACAGCTAAGTGTAAATAAGTATTGTCATTTCTGAGCCTCTACACCACCGGTGAAAAGTTAAAGCACATTTACCAGTTTCCAGAACTATTTAATCTTAATGTAAACACAGTAAACCCAAGATCTTCACAGTGACTTAGGAAGAAGTCTGCACCGTGTTCTTTTTATCCTTATCCCATCCAAAACCTACCTAACTGTCTCTCTCAATTTCCTGCATGGCTAAAAGCCAATTTTAGCAAAGGCTAAAAAAAGCAAGTGATCAAATTAAAAAAATGCTTGTGCTAACTTTTCTTAATAGGAAATGTGGTTTAAAAATTTTATCAATATTAAAAACATGTTCAATACTGCATGGAAAAAAGGATCTTGAAAGAAATACATGATGTATACTGCTTTATATGACCCCACTTCCCTTTCTGAATTTCCCTGTTGCATAAACTTCAGTTTTTCTGTAGTATGCAGTGTCTTGGTATGCACGTCTTGGTACGCAGCGGATTTCATGTCCCATCTTTCTTCAGACCTTCCTTTTATATTTGGGGACTATATCGAAGGCATAAGATAGGGTTAGCATGGTGCTGTCACTAGTACTTGATCGTAATCTTCAAGCCTTCCATTTTCATGTGCTGTTTTATCTTACTTGCAAAGCCTACACAAATAAGGCTGTGCAAATTGTAAATACATGAAAGCAGAATCTACCATTCTGCAACACAAATATAGCTTTAGAACCTTCAGGTACATTTTTATAAATGAAGGGAAGAAAGAACCAATGAACAGTTCTAAAATGTTTTTAAATTAGGATGTGCTTGTGTATCTTATAAATTATGAGCATATGGTTTCCTCACTGCCAACAAATGAGTCTTACCAAGATATCACACAGACAGTTGCTCATAATTTGCTCTGCCAGTGTCAGCCACATAGCAACCAAACCAAGAGCAGTGGTGATGAAACCAGGGCTGGCTTCAACAACTGGTATCCAGCAACTTCCTCGAGGTTGACATCTTTAACCAGCAGACTGTGGGCACAAACTGTGCCAGATAAACCAGCTACGTGTTCTGGATCCAGCATGCAACAATCCAACACCACATACCACCTCCACTGCCCTGAGAGACTGCTAGGACAGATGAAACCCAAAATCATGGAGTAAATGAATAGCACAAACATTTGAGAGGGATTAAATGATACCATGGACTAAGGGAATAATATCTGTGTGTATATACGTATATATACATATATATGAAAAGTAGAGTAACTAATTGGAATGCATGGGTAAGTGTAAGACCTAAGGATGACATAAGTGGTATGGAATAAGGGGTGGAATATGCTGGTTCAGCTGAGATAGGGTTGATTTTCACAGGAGGCTGCTAATGTCCTAGGTTTGGCTGGGACAGAGTTATTTTTCACAGGAAGCTGGGAGTGGACATAGCCAGGACAGCTGACCCATACTAGCCAAAGGGATATTCAATACCATATAATGTCATGCTCAGTATAAAGTGGGGCAGCTGGCCAGGGGAAGGCTCGCTGCATGGGGAGCTGCTGGGATGCAGAGTGCTCTTTTTTTCCCTCGGGACAGGTGGTTTGGCATGGTCATGTTTTGACCGCGAAGTGTGGTCCTGACTTTCGCTCTTCCAGGATCAATGGTATAGGACCAGTGTTTGTGATCGCTGCCATGAGGGTGGCTGCTCAGGAGTGGGCTGTACATTAGTGTTGCTGTGTGGTGAGCAGCTGAATTGTGTATCCCCTGCTTTCTGTATTGTCTCATTGTTACTTTTGTTATTATCTTCTCCCTTTTGCTGTTCTGTTAAACTGCTTTTATCCCAACACACTAGTTTTGCCTTTTGTTTCCTGATTCTCTTCCCCATCTCACTGGGGGCAGGGAGGGATAAGAAGCAGCACGTGATTCAAGTTGCCAGCTGGGATTAAACTATGAGGACAGTGGGGTATTTAATACCCACTGGCACAGCTAACATGGTGGAGTAGGAACTTGAGTGAAAATTATATATAATTATCTGAAGTGTTACAAAACACAGCCGTGGAAAGTAAACAGATATCCTCAATGCTTGTGTAGCAACTAGAAGGTCCTTGGCTGGAGGTACACAATGACACAATACTTCCAATTCATGGGGCATGATAAAGATGAAGATTTTCAGTAAGGCTCTGGAACACTTCCCAGTTCACAGAATCACAGAATGTCAGGGAGCAGAAGGGACCTCGAAAGATCATCTAGTCCAATCTCCCTGACAGAGCAGGAACACCTAGGTGAGGTTACACAGAAAGGCGTCCAGGTAGGTTCTGAATGTCTCCAGAGCAGGAGACTCCACAACCTCCCTGAGCAGCCTGTTCCAGTGTTCTGTGACCCTCACTGAGAAGAAGTTTGTTCTCATACATAAGTGGAACCTCCTGTGTTCCGGTTTATACCCATTGCCCCTTGTCTTATCATCGGTTCTCACCAAGAAGAGCTTGGCTCCATCCTCGTGACACTCACCCTTTACAAATTTTTAAACATTAATGAGGTCACCCCTCTGTCTCCTCTTCTCCAAGCTAAAGAGACCCAGCTCCCTCAGCCTTTCGTCATCAGGGAGATGCTCCACTCCCTTAATCATCTTTGTGGCTCTGCACTGGACTCTCTCCAGCAGTTCCCTGTCCTTCTTGAACTGAGGGGCCCAGAACTGGACACAATATTCCAGATGGGGTCTCACCAGGGCAGAGTAGAGGGGAGGAGAACCTCCCTTGACCTAATAACCACCCCCCTTCTAATAAACCCCAGGATGCCATTGGCCTTCTTGATCACAAGGGCACAGTGCTGGCTCATGGTCATCCTGCTGCCCACCAGGACCCCCAGCTCCCTTTACCCTACACTGCTCTCTAATAGGTCATTCCCCAACTTATACTGGAACCTGGGGTTGTTCCTTTCCAGATGCAGGACTCTACACTTCCCCTTGTTATATTTCTCTTTTCCCCGCCCAACTCTCCAGCCTGTCCAGGTCTCGCTGGATGGCAGCACAGCCTTCTGGTGTGTCAGCCACTCCTCCCAGCTTGGTGCCATCAGCAAACTTGCTGACACTGCACTCCATTCCCTCATCCAAGTTGCTGATGAGTATATTGAATACTACTTAACATTTCCTACTTTTTCTTCGTGAAGGGAAAGCCTTTAGTGTCGTATTGGGGCAAAATGGTGATGAATCTAATTCTAGTTGCAAGCCAAATTCTGCAAGTTGTCACATAAATGTGAAATGAAACTTATGACAGTTCTCTCTCTTACTGACAACAGTTAACACTGCTGCCTCTCCTTTCTTCACAGTTTGAAAAGTCATGGTAGAATCAGACTTTCGACTGATAACCGGTTTACATTTGGTTTAAGGTCTTGACACCCTGTAGAGATTGAATGATCTCATCTCAAACAACTATCCACAGTGTGGTGTTGGTTTGCATCTGTCTCACACCATTAAGAGTATCTTAAAGGGAAGTGGTTTAGTGGTAAGCAAGTGGTTAAGTCACCCTATTATGTATATGCGAAGTGACTAACCTATTTACGTGATGTGCTCTTGAGTTTACCACAAAGAAGTTTAGAAACTGATTTTAAAAACAACATGAACTCCCAGCCTCTGGAGCACCCAGTGGCAAGGGAAGAGAATTGAATGTATTTGTTGAGCCTCCAAGAGGTTCAAAACGACTCCCAGGATGCAGGAAATTTTTCTTTTTAGACTCTAGTTTCATCTCTTCTGGTAAACAAATATCTGATGTATTTTTCCAGGGTACAGCAGTGGGTATAAAAACATAAGAAGTGTAGCTAACAATGACAAAGCAGGTCAAATGTTGACAGAAAGTTAAGGTATAGAAACAAACAGGAAGTATTAGAAACTACAAACAGAATTTAGAAACAATAAAAGAAACAGAAAATACAGAGGACATGCAACCTCTGAGGGAAAAGGAAAAAACCTGGGAAAACAAGAGTTCTGGGGCATTATAAATATTACGAACTGTTGGGAGGTCTATCTACCATTTGATTGCACCTCACAGTATTTACTACTGTCATACTATAAGAAAGTATTTTTGTCCAGCTTGCATTTGTGATGGTATATCAGAGGAGATTATGGGCTTGAACACGTATAAGAAAACGAAAACATCAGTGATTAACTACCCCTAGTAAGAATCTTTAAGATTTCAGATTACCACCAATTGTCATTCTGTGAAACAAATATAGATATAATCCTAAACTAGATGTACTCCACTCCTTAAAGTATCCTCTAAATTCAATTTACTAAGTGTATAATCACGCATGTTCGTGCTGCATACACATAAAAACATGTACACACACATATAGTATAAGAAGCTAAAAGTAAAAATTACTTAGTTAGTAACAGAAAATGACATATAGATGTTTGTAGCCATCATGTACTTACTATTTAGTTGAATCTGATAACTGATATTCCCGTCGTCTATCATAACACTCCTGAATTCCAGGGTCATTCCATAAGCTTCTTATTGCATCTACATATGGGTTCTCGAAAGTTGACACCTTCTCTACATCGACTTCTCGAACTAACTGTGCATGAGCCTAATTCAAAACAAACAAAACAGTAACATTTACTCCATGTTCTATGCTTGCAGATAGCATACATAAAATGAACGTGATTAACAGGGACAATTTTTCATATTGGCCATACCACCAATATGCCTGTGCAATTTGAAAAATCAAGTACCATGAAGAAGGTTATGAAGATGGAGAAAAGGAGACAACCGTTAGACGGAGTTCCAGAAACAAGGAAGAACAGAAACTTCACATTTTTATTGATAGTACATAGACCTCAACACAGACTAGCATATAATGTATCTTTCATGCTAAAATAGACAGTTAAATAGAATACCTACCATCCATTCTACCAAACAAACTACTCATTAGCAATTGAACTCAAGAGACTTGGACAACATATAGAAAAGATAGTAAAAACTCCCAAATATTCAGAGTTGGATATTTTACCCAAATGTGTATTCATGTGAACAAACTCAGTGATGGTGCAGGAAGGAAACAGTACTGTTGTTTTATTGGGGAAGACCTTAAAGCAAAGTGTGAATGAATAAACATAAGTAAGTGTATTGAATAAATTACGAATGTGTGATGATGTGGTGTGTTCAAACAAAGACAAATAGTGCTAGATACAATATTAGAGAGAAAGTGAATTAATAAACATATATATGGGCCCTTATTTAAGACTATGCTTACTACAATCCAGTATTATTTAGATGAAATGAAGTATTCACACTAAAATTAGTATTTAATTAAGTCCCTTTAACAGAAAGATTTCATTTTAAATTTTTCAGGTAGAGTCTTAGAGTATATAAACATGTTTTTAAATGATGGTTAGTGAACCAGCTTGACAGATTTAGACCCTGATGGTAGCTGGGAGAATGGAAATTAGGAAGTTTGCCTTTCAGAGATTGATAAAAGAAGTTCTTAAGGTTACAACAAACGTAACAGAAGTTACTACTAAAAAGGAAAAGCAAGAGTATTAGAAATTGTTTTTAGCTTCAATTCATACTTTAAATTACTGAGATTCTTAAAAAGTAATATCTAAAATTGGGAGTAGCTAATAAGAAATAATTCCTAATAAATCCATCACCCTCCTAAATGCTTAAAATTTAGTTAAAGCCTGTGGAGTTGAAATTACCAAAGAAATACAGCAGAATGATTTCTAATTTGTCCTGGAAGTATAACCAATGCTTGAATGTGTGCACCTGTGTAAAGATACATAAACATGCAAACATAGACACAGAGAAGAAAACAGATGAAAACTTAGTCAAGCAAAAAGCCTGAGAGATTCAACTCTCCTATCTAATTTGCATTTGAGGTGAGGACACAAACACATTTTCATTTTAAAATTAGGTAAAGGTATACTGAAGTGAGTTTTCTTGTTATGCCTTAGTAAATTTATCCTCTGCATATGCACCTATGATCCCCCCCCTGCTTCTTAGACAGTCCAGGAGAATGATGCTACTGCTCATTAACAAAATACTATCCCTGCAACTGTTTGCTCAACAGGAAATGAAAACCTTCAAGTTTAATGTGAAAAATGTGTGTCTTCAGAGACAGGGAGAACATATGTTCTCTGTTATCAGAACCTGAAATCTCCAAAACTCTAACAAAGGGTCTTTTCTTCCAGATGATGCCCATGCATCCCGAAGTGTTTTCTACTTATCACCTTCGTAATTTTTTGAAAGCTCTGATGGTTCTTAGGGACTGATTGGGCCAGTCAATGGATCTGGTCTCATATTCTCTCTGCATGCATATCAACTCAATAGGTCTCTTATACGTCTTTTCCAATCAAAATGATTCCATGATTCTAACCATTTTGAGCCTTACAAGAGTGGTTACAATCAACGTAGCAGGCATGGAAAAGGTCCATATTTTTATGTTCCTTTTGATATATTCTCTGTAATTTTCCCAAATTAGCACTCCAACCTACCAGAATGATTTATATGAGGGAGATCAGGCAGAAAAGCACAGTCTGTTTCAAAAGAAATACCTCTGGGATTTTAAATCCACAGGAGAAAGCAATATGCTTGAGGAGCAGTAGGGTTGCTTCGTACCAGTGGTCTCTGTAGACCAGCTGATCTTAAGTTGCCAATTTAAAGAATTCTCTTCCATGTGAGGGAACATCTTCTGTTTTGTAAAAGAACATCCCAAAACAATCAGAAAAAGCCTATGGCTGTAGTGCTTGGCTGTCAGTAACTAAAGGATCAAGCACACAGATATTAGTTAGGTCTGGATAATATAATTTACACTGATTGCAAAACTGAGAGCAATGGTGTGTGATCAGATCCCAACAGTCCAGAAGCTGAAGAGAATTCAGATTCAGACCACAGTGACTCGTAATCTACAAGCGCAGCTCACACAAGCACTTTGCTTTACAGGGCTGTAGAGCAAGATACGCTGCTTTGGAGACTCCCATAAACCTGCAGATATTTGAAGCAAGTATAATATTAAAGGAGGGTAAAACTAGTCTATTTCACTGTCTTGTAAACTAGACAGTTACGGTTTGTGTTCCTTAACATGTCCAAAAGCAGTAACTTCTGACTGATAATCAGTACACGGTAGGAAAGTGTTTTTACACAGGAGCCCGCAAATATTGGTTGTAAGAGAACCGGAAGGAGGATGTTGCTTCTTTTGAGCAACTTAGAGCATAGAATGAATGAGGGTAAACAGGGAGGAGGTTTCATGGTGTGCTGCAGCAAATAACTGTATTCAAATTAATAAAGTGTGCTACAAATTGCTGAAACAAGGTTTGGTGCAATGCTAATCATCCTTTAGTTGCTGACAAAGGTTAATAGGGTATCAAACTACCTAAATCAGATGTCATGTTTTCCTTTTTTCACATTCTAACCTTTATAAAGAAAAAATAGCATAAGCTACTTGAAACACTATTCCACAGACACATAAGAAAATCTAAAAAAACAAGTTCGAATAAAGAAATTTCTTTTTGTTACTGCTCATTGTCTTTACTGTAAAAAGCCTATGGTAATGGACCCTAATCTATGGCTTATAGACCGTACAATGAAATGATTAGGAACCAAGTTTTTTTGTGACTTATGCTGGAAATTTAATCCATTTAAAATGCATCATTAAATGCTAGTTGTAATACTTTTACACATTTAAACACTGGAATAACAAATGTCTACACATATGAGGTTTGGTTTTTCCATTTTAGTAGAGCTCAGAGAAATTTTAGAAATTAGCTGAAAAAAAACCCCAACTTTATTCATACACTGCAATCAGAGCCCTGAATTTTCTTGCTGTCTTATTTAGATTTAAGCTGCATCAGACATGGAAGACAAATACCAAGTCACCACTACAGTGCTGCAACCAAAACACTCAAGCAAGCTTTTATTGAAGGTTATATTAGTATCAAAATTTCTATACAGATTATAGAAAAGGTTGTATTATCTCTCTAGTCCTTCTTGAAAAAAATACTGGTTTAATAACCTAGCAAGAGAAGCATGATGAAACTACTTCTTGTCACACTAGCAGATTCTTTTACAAGTGGTAGAGACAGAGTGTTAGAGACACATGAGTCATGCCAAAGGAGATGACACCGGAGGTTAGGTGTACAATTTAAATACAGAATCCAGATCTTCATAAGTGTACTTTGTTACAGTTATCCTACAATTCTATTTTCAAGTTTCTAATCCTCTTGTTATAAACAAAAGGTTTTGACAGCAATAAAATAAGATTCTTCTGATGTCAGGCAGAAGGGTAAAAATTTATCTTCCTCTGCAATAACTAATTAATCCAGTGTGAACGACTGTTAGAAAGTTAGCTGAGCTAGAAAATTCAGTACATAAAAATACAGCTTCCCTTCAGGAAACACGAGATGTCCTCCTATGAGATGGAACATATGCATTATTTAGGGAAAGGAAAGCTATGCGATGGTGCAATTATAGCAGCACAGTGTAGATACTGTTTAGAAATAAATAGATCTAAAGAGCCCAAGGCTAACACAGACTTGTTCTGCTATGACACATCATAGTATGGGGCAACAAAAGGGTGTGATCATTTTTCTCCTTACTGTCCAACTCTCCCATTTCCATATATAAACTTCAGGTTGCCTGGCTATTGCTGTCAAGCTGTTGCCTAACAAATAAAAGTAACATAAATATATAAACATTATATAAATATATAAACATTACTGTTACTTTGACAGAATATCTGATTCCATGTAATGCCCTGAATTACCACTTTTATTGACTATTCACCTATTTTAACACTTCCATCAACTGAAACAACTTGTTCAGCAAACGCTCATGGCCGTCAACCTCTACGGAACAAACCAGGAGAAAACAGAAAAACACTGAGCAGGAGAGAAACGAAGTATCCATTAGCCATTCGTTCTCTACCAAAAGGACAATGAGGAAGATGAAGTAAATATCACTTGCAGTGATCTTAGGTAACTTCAGCTGTCAAAGTCTTCACCATCTTGTCCTCTATGAACATGGCTAGGTTTCTGGCCTAATTTAGTTTGGAGTAATTCTAAGCAAAGCAATTTACAAGAAGACTCTATTAAAAGAGTTGACAACTCTACATCTAATACGATAAAAATCTTCCTGAATTCATATATCTAAAAAACAAATACCGAGTTTGGGATTTTTGTAGAATTTAACATAGTATTTTAACCTAAAGATCTCAAAACACTTCACAAAGTTCCTAAGTCCTAGCAAGTGCTGTCCATAAAACTGTCACAACACACAGATCAGTCATTTCCTATGGAGAAAGTATAATCATATTAATGTTCAGTTAAGAGCAACTACCACTAGATTATCATTACATTTCAAACTAAGATTCAGTCCTGTAGGAGAAAGTAATTGTTGTTGCCTTCGAACGGCAACACCACCCATATAAGTCTTTCTAATGAGGTTACTGACAGGGCACAGAATCTGATGTGTCTGCATCAGAAGCCACAGGAGCCTTAAGTGGCGTAACAGGCGATGTTACCCAGGCACACATACACAAAACCACACTCACACGTCTTACACATCCCTGAGTAAAAAAGCACACTTTGTCTAAACTATTACTTCAATTTACTTCAACTCTATCACAGTTTGAAGAAATTTTTCCTTCAAGTAGCAGATTTCACAGATTTAGCATAGCTTCCTACAGCCAAATTTTGAAGGAAAAGTAAAAATATATTTTGTTTCAAGAGCCAAGAAGTTCTCCCTGTGAAACTGAAGACAGTGCTTTTGATCTTGCTAATAGTATTTTTTCTCTTTTGTTTGATTGTCAGTTTTGGTTCTTCTCTGCTCTAAGGAGCTTTTTAATTTTGCTATAATGCGCTATTCAAGTGTACTATTTAATTTTAAGAGAATTGTTTGAGAACAGTATGTCTCCAGAATGGGAAACAGAGTAATTCTGAGGCAGAATTATATATTCTTATCCCTTCCTTTAAGTGGAACACAGTAGCATTAGATATCTTCCAGCAGATAAGGTTAAGATATGACATTCATCCCAGTAAACGGACCATATATGAAAAATGTGGATTGCCATATGTTTCTAAAACCTACACTGGTCAAATGAGAATACTCAATGAAGCCACAGGACTTTCACATCCAGTATTTTCAGAATAAGGAAGGAATAAATTTAAGACTTAAGACTTATTTCTTCAAATTAGTTTTGCAGTAATAGAAAAATGGTGATACCTGGTCCTATACAATCTGCTTCAAGAGGGAAATATAATGGCTGGAAAAGTTACTGTAATTAAGCACTATAATTAAGAATAAGGTTCACACTTTCAAGACTCTGTTCTCTGGCATGTTAGGACTACATTGATGGTGGTTTGGATTTGCACTGGACTTCCTTTCTGTCAATGAGCTGACATTACAGTAGTACAAAGTACTTGCTCTCCTTAGCTATTTTGTACATTTACATCAAGCTGGATTTTACTAACCTACTGAAAGTAATCTTTTACTGAATTACCACAGTGGTTAACTATGGGAACAACAGCGGTTAGCCAAATAAACTCAAGAAAAAAAACCAAAAACAACACTTGATGCCAAATATCTGTTTCATCCTTCCAGTTACACGAAGAACTATATCAGTCATCTTTTTTCTCTAAATAAAGCAGCATCAGCCTTCAGAATGAAACATTAGTCAGACCTCTGAAAAGTGTCATCAACCAAAAAGGGATAAAATAGTAATGTTGCTTTCTATCTTCTGTAAGCCTTTGTATTGAGCAAGAATGCCCACAGAGCATCCCAAAATCTTGGAAGTCAGAAGATTGGCCTGCCATCTTCTTCTGAACAATTCACGACCCCATAGAAAATGGAAGGATAAAATAGTCAAAAAGCATAGCTTGTTTTTCAATTGCCTGATCCATGATAAACAGCGAGGGTAAGGGAAGCCACTCCCAGCTGTGGATACGGTAAGGAAGTTACAGGAAAAGACACAGATCATATTTTCTCTTTGTTTTTTTTTAGCTTATTTATTTACATGTCCCTCTTCTGTGAAGAGCAGGTCCCAAGTATGGAATGGATTAGAGGGGATTAACACCCTGAAAGTTTCATGTTGCCACAGGCTACTCTTGTCCCACTACTCAAATGAATGACAAGTTAGAACTGCTATAAAGTCTGGAATTTCTCTCGTAAAAAATCTGCAACAGCATTTCAGACCCAGCTGACGGTCAGATAATGAAAAACCAGATTAAACAGCAGAAACCTTTTGAAATGTCATCTGCTTGCTGCCAAATGCCTGCCAATAGTGGCTCTTCTGTGAAGTCTCTGAAAGACGGAACTCATTTTACTGGAGTGATGGGTAACAAAGGCAGAGTACAGTGAAGTACTACCTTATTGTTCTGTTACACTGTTATTTACTTGTATTACTAAAAAAACACTGTCTAGCTTTGTTTGATATCAGGTAACAAGACAAAGCGGGAAAAAGATAACTTTATCAACACACTAAGAATGGAAAAAGATACTAAAATAAATCTAATAATACCCCCTTCCTTAAGCAACGTCTTTAGCTTCTGGATCATATAATATGAACGAAAAATATGACTGAAAGCTAAATTTTCAATCTCATGCATGAAATAAGTTCAATTTTTCTATGACAGTTATTTTTAAAAGCTGGGACCTACATGGCCAGCATATTCAGTAAGTTCATTTCCAAGAATGTACACGCAAACATCCGGAATTATAACATCCAAATAATTATGGAAAATCTCCAAACAGAGACTTGAAATGGCCTCTGATCAAAATGTTTATAATTTAATGGACAGCTAAATGGCTCCCTGCCCATTCTACCACACAATTTTCTTGTATTTATATGAAAATGCAAACGCAACTGTAAGTGTTCATAAACACAAGCCTTTTATGTTTCTGCCTGAAAATCATACCACAATTTACATGAATCACCTCTAACCCAGAATGTTTTACATTGTATTAAAACATACTAAGACATATTTATTTCACATACATACTTCAAAGTCTCAACTACAGAAAGGCAATGCCACAGCAACTTTCAATAATACTAATGGTTTCTGGGAGGTTGAACTTACATGCATAAACTGAAGACGTGCATTGTAACATTTATAGAGCGAGAATGCTGCAGCTGTAAGTCAGTATGTGCTATAGTCATCTACACAGAAGGCAGGCAGAGCCTCACAAAACCTGTTAAGAGCAGCACATTCCTCACCATGGCTTCTCTTCCAATCTGAAGATACACATAACTATGCAGGCACAAAGGGAGAAATAAGGGTGTACAACGCCTTCTTTATTCTCTCACAGGGAGAAGCTGCAACCTCACTTTAGTGAACTGAAATCCATTAGAATCTCAGACTTGTTTACACAGAGCCATTTCCCTGCAAATACGCATGCACACAGAGAGTTCTAGTCCATCATATGACAAGATATCATTAATATGGTGCCAATATACTATATGCTATCAGTAAGTTTTACTATACTTTCAACATAATATGTTTCAACAATCTTGACATATCGCTGCCCAAACTGGGTAACTTGTGGACTCTGTAACCACCTCAGCAATGCTCTCATGGGGCTGATTAAACATTTGTGATAGAGCACAAACCCTCCAATTAAAAAACTGCAAACATGTTACAGACTACGATTATATTAGACAATTTTCACTGACTTTTCATCACTAAACTGTCCTTTAATGATTCATAACAAATCTGTTAAGAAGCAATAAATCACCAAGAAGTAAGATATAGAATAAGCAAACAGTAGCTCTGCAGGCAAACCTTTCCATGAAGATGGGAAATTGTACACAATTTCTGAGGAACCACTCAAAATTCCTAAAGCTCTATGTTGCCCAGAATTGGACGCATGATCGTAGCATGCTGAAGCATTTGTTCTCTGTCATGAAAGTCTTAATTACCAAAGTATCTCCTACGCTTTGCCTGAGTCTGGTATATCAGGCAATTCACGAGGCATGTCGTGCCATTTCAGATAGAGCAGCATTTCTGAGACTTCAGACTTGATGAGAATTTCAGGTATAAATTTGTTTTTCAAAAGCAAAATGAAACTGAACTATGTCCTAATCTTTGAAATTATTTAATTACATTTAACTACAAACATCACAGTGATTTCCAAGCATCTTTTATTCTCTGTGCTCCTGGTCAGAGAAGGAAGAACAGCCAAACCCCAAAATGTCTGTCATTGGAAGGAAGGAAATTCTTACTTCCTCTCTTGGCTTCCCAAGATCTTAGCTCCATTGGAGGTAACTCCACGTCTTCTCCATCGCCTTACATTGTCTCTGATGACAGAGGTAAAACTACGAAACAGAAATTTCCACTTTGGATTTTAGCTATTTAGTCTCCCCTTTTCCATTAGATCTCTAGTTGCTTCATTTTTAGATACAAAATAAAATACGCTGTATGTAGTGTCAGATCTGCTAAACAAACAAACAAACAGGCTCTTTTATCCTTTATTTGAAAGTTTCATACCCCTAACTCTTCAGAGAGCTTCTCAAGGCTTCTAGGGGACTTTTGGCTGCTTTCCTTCTTAGGTGATCCTTTTCCAAAGTAAAATAAAGCATTACAACTTTGCTTGTTAATGACTGCATGGGCTGTTACACTCTTCAAATATTACCATAGCTATGAAAATTGAGCTCGAAGATGACACTGATGTCCAAAAACTGAACTGCAGGTTGTGAAGACCTATTCCAAAAACCATCACACTTAATATTCACTCAAGCGTGTGGCATGTTGCATTTGCAAGAGGCTACAAATTAGTCACTCTCACATTGCTGGTAATAAACATAGCACCCTAGCAGGAATTTTTACACACCAGTCCTGAAATTGTGTAGCTAGTGAATATTTTCTGACACATACTGTAAAAATCTCATTCTTGCTGTTGAGGATCCCAGAAACAGAAACTGCTTTACTTGTTTGGACAACACTTTTATTTTGCAGAGCGGGGCAAATTCTGCCGCTAACCTTCAGAAACCTCTTGACGGATCAGTCAACCACCATGTCCCTTCCAAATGCTTTAGCAATTCACCTCCAAGTAATTGTTTTTGTCTTGCTGGAAGACCCTGAAATTGCTCAAGATAATCTGCCTGAACACCCTACTTGATTACATTCACTTCTACCAAAATACTTTTTATAAAATGTACATGCAATTATATTTTAATTATGAACAACAGCTTCCACTTCTTTAATTACATAATTCATTTGTATATATTTAACTGTTTGATTAGGACTGTATTAAATTAATTCAGCAGGTTCAGTTTGTTTTCCAGGCTTTGCATAACTTTGCTTTGAAGAAAATGGAGCAACAAGTAAAATACAAACCATGTAAGTAAAGAGAGGTCCAAAGAATTAGACTGCAAAGTTACTTTACTACTAGGTTTAAAAAGGGTATAATCCTAGAACGTCATGTTTAGACTTGATTTCCAAATGTTACTTTTACTGCCAAATTTTCAAAGGTTTCCAGTGGTTGTCAAAATTCTGGCATTCACACCTTGGATTCCCGAGGAAGTAGTGGAAGATATCTACTGCAGTTTTGAAATAGTTTTAAATATATAGCACAAAACAAGCTGTATCATTGGATTTCTAACATAAAACTAAATCTAAACTTAGTCACTGGTAACAATGTACATCCTTATGAAGTTCTTACAATTAATAATTGACACACTCAAGTGGGCAAAATATTTTCTAGTGATAAAATCTATTTTCAAATTTAGCTCAAACCTGCAATGACAGAAACTAACATAAACATTTCAGATTTGAACCAGCATATGCAAGAATTGGCAACAAGATCTCCCCTCACAACAGGTTTTGTATCTAACATGAATGATCCAAATTATCGCTCTATGTGAAGACAGTATTATCAACAATTGTTTTAAAAACTATATTCAAGCATGTATATACGATCATGTTTTCAGCACAATATCCACATCATAGGCTTTTTTTTTCTGAGGACCACTTTTAATCTAAGATATTCAAATACTGTGTAGTACTCCTACAAATATTTATTGTACACACATAAGAAAATATACCATTGTTTCATGAGCTAGCTAAACCAGTTCACATACACACATACAATAAAAATGCAAACTAATGGACTGTTTCTTAGTGTTACTCCAGTTAAAACTCCAGGTAAGTGTTATTAAAACTACCGCATTGAGCTTACGTGCAGTAAATATAAAGGCAGGAGGGAGTGTACTTGCATCTGGGAAACTCAAAGACCACTCTCTCTACATGCAGCTGGGGCAGACGCAGAGCTGTCTTTAACAGCTATGAGCCTCTAGAGAACACTGCCAACCCCATAGTTAGGGATGCATTTTCCAATTCGTCACAGCTGCTCATCATTCATATGGTTCAATTGCATGTGCCTGACAAGCTTGTCATCAGGGAACAATATTGAGAGTCCCTCACAATCTTTCCTGAAAAGCATCTTCCACCTGCTCTGCCTACAGAAGAATATTTTTTTTTAAATGACACGGAAACCAGAAGGAGTTAAAATAAGCCCAGAAGAAACTTCAACCGCCCATCTCTCTACAGTGACTTCCCAATAAGCTATGATAAATCACTGACATTTTTAACTACTCTTACTTCACATGCACCACAGGCTTGAAGAGCTTTATAACAGGTTTTATGTCCTAGCACCTGTTTTTGAAGAATGGTGCTTAATAATGGTATTGCAAATGATAGCAAATTTTTCCACGATAATATTTTTCTGTAGGTACAGTTGAATTTATAGAAGAGAATGTTATGCAAACATGGACATGCTGAAATTGTGATTCAATTTTCAAGCAAAATAACTGGCTTTACTTCACAGTCCCACGAGAATACAGTACTTCAGTCAACAACGGCAATACAACAGTAAGTGCATTAAAAGAAAGAAAATGAAAGGACAATGTTTCAGTACGTTAATTCTGACTTAAGAAGCATACAGATGCACAGAACTCCTGCAGAGCCTCACTCCTGTACAAAGCCTGAATGAGTCTTGCACTGCAGATGTCTGTAAGGACCAGAGAATAGCAGCTTTGGATTAAAATATCTAGAGCTAAAAAGCCTCTTCACAGAAGGGAGATTACGGCCAGTTGATTCAGGCAGTTCAGAAATTTTGCCACCTCATCCACATGCCTACACTCAGAACTACAAGAGTTTCACTGCATTTACGAGTTGGAGAACCACCTATGGTGAACACAGGGTGGGCACGGGGAACAAACAGCAGGCTCTTTTTTAAGGAATCATGCCATCATATCTTCGCTTCAATTTAGAAGCAAAAGTATTACATGAACTATAATCGCGTACAGAATTCTGTCATATCAAGTTTGACAATTTTTTTTTAAGCACCGAAAAGCATTTCACCAGTATTTTTAAGCTACACTTTCTCATATTCTTAAAGGAGGAGACTGCCCTCTGCTGACTAACACAGAACAGCAGAAGCAGTTATTTCAAACCACTATTTCTAGAAATATCAGAGGATTGGGAGGGTCCCTTTCAAAATAATGAATGATTCCAGCAGGAATTTTCCTCTGCAAAAACTGCAGCTAACTTAAATGGTTGCATTTGTGTGTTGTCCAATCAAGAAAATTGTCTTTCTAAACAATTGCCTCATTTCTTGGAAGTAAACTCTGAAAATTAGCTCAGACTTACCACAGGCGTGCAAAGTCTTGTGATACCCTATCATCTACTTCTTTCGGGTGCTTTTGCTAATCCCTTTATATCTAGAGTAATAATTTGGAGGACTGAAGTACGGGGGCAAAATGGTATCTCAGATGAAAAGCTGTTGTTTAGAACAGGGTCACACAAGAATGAAATCAGCCCCAAGATGTTAAAGATAGCAACCCAACACTATTTTCTCTAGAGAAACCACAGACATATTATACCACGGTGATGAGTAACTATTTGAAACATGCCTTGAGGGAGAATTAAAAAAAAGTTTTCTGCCATGCGTGACCTAAAAATGTGACACCTTCTTTATAAATTAGGTGCAATCTTCTCATTCCTAGAAATGCACCACATTTCTGCTGGCTCAAAAGGGATGCCAAGAAGAGCTTATTTAAAGAAGGACAGCAAAGTACTGCTGACTCCTCTTTCAAGGCTTCAGGCAAAATACCAGTCTCCTGAATCATGCTGCCAACTTCTGTCATTAGGAAGGAGGAAGAACAACCAATAAAACACAGCATCTCCCCTATACAGGAATCATAGAATCAAGTTTTACACAAATAAGTGCTTAAAAAGCTTCATCCTTTGCTGCCTGGTGTATGTAGAATTGATGAATGGTCTCACAAACTAATTAATACGTATTTTTAAATGATTAATTTTGCTTACGAACTCTTCAGTATTTACAGAGAGAGGTCACAGTAGGCTTTTTTCACAACCATTTGGGATGCCTTATTTATGTGCCAAAGCACAAATGGATTATTCTCCCAAAATATTAGCCAAAATAAGACATGATACTTATAAACATACCATTAGTCATCAAATGTGGGTAAACAGGTTTTTGGAGGGTTTTGTTTGTTTACTTGCTTGTAGTATGTTTTTAGTGATCTAAATGGTTTATAAAAGACTACGTTTTCAGTAAGAGTTACATCTGTGTGAAAGAAAGCAAAACTTACGGCTTTTTGAATTAATTTTGATTAAATTGTGTCTGGAAGAAACTTCTGTGAACTGAATAAGAGAGGCACAACAGTGACAACACGGTTTATTGAGAAGAACTGTGGATGCTCATTATTAGTACAGTAACTCATTCTCAATATGAAAATGATCCTAATTCCTCTTTGAATAGGGTAGATAAATATTCTAACTCAGACTTCTGGACTAAAATGAACCACAAAATGAACTACATGTGACGAATATTTAGCTTCACTGGATAATTACAGTACTTTGATTTCATGTGATCACCACACCTGCTGAACACAGACCAGGAACACCTGCATGTTTGTAGGTAGGCCAGGACATTATTAATCAAGTTAGAGAGAGCACAGCTGGAGGTGAAGAATTAGAAGAAGTCATAGCATACATATACACACACACACACACTTCTCCCAAGTAACAAGTGATAGGACAAGAGAAAATGGACCCAAGTTGTGTCAGAGGAGGTTTAGATTGGATATTAGGAAAAAGTTCTTCACTGAGAAGGCTGTGAAGCAGTGGAACAGGCTGCCCAGGGAAATGGTTGAGTCACCATCCCTGGAGGGGTTTAAAAGTCATGTAGATGATGTTCTTAGAGACTTGGTTTAGAGGTGGACTTCACAGGGTTAGGTTAATGGTTGGACTAGATCTTAAAAGCCTTTTCCAACCTAAATAGTTCTATGATTCTATGAATATATATTTTCAAATGACTGATTTAAATTACTGATTTAGTTAATAAGTTCAGCTCTGAGCAGATAAAGTGGACCCTTCCTGATATAGCTAACTATGTAGTTATGGGATTTAGCATGGAATATCCCTTATAATGAACTGTGAATTATATGATCAAAATATTATCATATATTGGTTCAAACACAAACATAACAATGTTGGAGCCCCTCCTATTCTACAGAAGTACTCTCAGTTGCCAACTCTGCCATGCTGTAAAAATCGTTGTTAACTATATTATAACTGACTTACAGTAGCTGAATAATTCCCCGCACTGGTGTCACACTCATGAATTGCTTTTATTTGCACGAAAAAGTAACAAAAGTCACTTAATGGAAAGCTAGGAAATTCACAAACTTTCTCTGTGGCACAGGCCAAAGGAACCTCAGAACCCAGGATTACCAGAAGATTTTGGTGCTGTTTCCCCTGTATCTTCTTTCTTTTTGTAATTTCCTTTCATAGGACACTAGTTGCTGTAACTGTTGAACTGCTCCATATTGAACTGTTTTAAATTCTAGAATATGACTTTAACTAAAAAGAAAAAAGGTAATTTAGAAAATAGGATATCAAATTCTGCTATAATATTTTTCTACGAAGTAACCAGTTCTTTTCTTCTTTGATCACAAACTGCAAATAGTCTTCCTCATTATTTTTCAAAATTCAGCTTTTCACAATACAGAAAGATCTTCCTTAGTTACGGGCTCTATGACAGAGAAAGCTACCAGCACACCCAGAGGCCCCAGTAATTCACCACCACCACAAGTATTTATATAAAGGCAAATTTGGACTAGCAATCACATTTACATTTCACAAACCGCTAAACATAGACCAGTAAAATATTTTCATTCTATAAGGGAAGAAAGTAAGATACCAGTATGAGGTCAACAAGTTTTTGCTCTTTGTAGGTCACTCTCTTTTCAATTTGAGCAGCAAAAAGCCAGAAACGTTTCCAGTGTTTCCTCCCGAGAGTCAGCACATGGCTCAAGTATAATGGAGGAAAAAAAAACCCACAAAGAATGAAACAGTCTGGATACAATCAGGAAGCTTTGCCTGTGTACAGTTGTGTGGCTGCTGCTCTGCAGATGCCGCCTCAGCCTCCTGCACCAGGGTCACTGTCTGTTCTTCTCCCACATAATTTATTATTTTAATAGGAATACATAAATTCTGTCTGTAAGTTTCGATACATCATACACACCGTACCTCCCTCTAACTCCACTGCTGTAATTGTAAGCAAAGTCTTTGATCAAGGAGAAAACAAGTGACGGCAACAAGAAGGAGGAGATGGGAAAGAAAATGACATCTTTGAGGACAATATGCTGTGGACAGCACCATGTTGTATTGTCCCAGGATTACAACTATAAAAGCAAGGCTGTATATGCTGAAGCCAAAGGAAGTATTAAAAATGTTCCCAGAACAGTAATTTTAAAGCATATTTAAATTGATGTTGCTATACTGGTCACCCAGCTTTTATGCAGAGATTCAGTAGGTGAGGTAAAGAATTCACTGGGGGACAGTGGCTGGAAAGCTGCCTGGCAGAAAGGGATCTGGGGTGTTGATGGACAGCTGGATGAACATGAGCCAGCAGTGTGCCCAGGTGGCCAAAAAGGCCAACAGCCCCCTGGCTTGTACCAGCAATAGAGTATCCAACAGGACTGGGGCAGTGATCATCCCACTGTACTTGGTGCTGGTGAGGCCCCACCTGGAATCCTGTGTTGAGTTCTGGGCCCCTCACTACAAGAAAGACACTGAGGTGCTGGAGAGAGTGCAGAGAAGGAAAACGAGGCTGGTGAAGAGTCTGGAGCACAAGTGTGATGAGGAGCAGCTGAGGGAACTGGGGCTGTTTAGCCTGGAGAAAAGGAGGCTGAGGGGAGACCTTATCACTGTCTACAGCTACCTGAAAGAACGTTGTAGCATGGAGGGTGTTGGTTTCTTCTCCCAAGTAATGAGTGACAGAACAAGAGGAAACGGCCTCAAGTTGCATCAGGGGAGGTTTAGATTGGATATTAGGAAAAATTTCTTAATGGAAAAGATTGTGAAGCACTGAAAGAGGCTGCCCAGGGAAGTGGTGGAGTCACCATCCCTGGAGGTGTTTAAAAGTTGTTTAGGTGAGGTTCTTAGGGACATGGTTTAGTGTCAGAGTTAGGTTACGGTTGGACCCAATGATCTTAAGGGTCTCTTCCAACCAAAATGATTCTATGATTATTTATAAAAAGAACTGAGAAACACAGCTCTAACCATATGGCTATGGATTTTTTATTATTACTTTTCATAGTAAAGGCACCACCATATTAACTGTTTTCATGTACAATCCTCCCAGCACCACATTACAGATAAGTCCAGTTTCAATATTAAATATTCAAGTGATATACGAACAGCACCCATACCAACACAGAAACTTGACTGCTGAACCTTAAAGACTGTTAGGGGTTCATATCCCCGAAAAAAATGAAAACAGGTGGTGTATGCAGCCCTTTTATCTTCATCAATAGGCCTTGCTCAGATTAATGCTGTCTTCCAACATGAGTAAATAAAGACACTGGAACAAGCAACAAGCAGAACAAGTACTCTAGCAGAAACTAAATTACTCATCCAAGTGTCATAGTGGCAGCTTGCCATGAGGTTGTCAGCCACACACAAACGGCATCAAATGAAGCAGGAGAGAGCTGCCCCTCATAATCTGCATAATGACGGAGGAGATGCTTAACAGTTTCTAGACAACAGAAGAAGCTGTGCATACCTGTACATTCTACACTTTCATAATTACATTGTGAATTGCTTTCGCAGGATATAGGGGACTGGCTTCGACTATCCACTATATTGGGTAATCCCTGAAGTATGTTGTCTGAGTCTGTCAAAAAAAAAAAAAAAAGCTGGAACTGAGAACCTGGTGAGGTGAATAACCTGGGAAACCTGGGAAAAGAAACGAGGAAGCAGGCTGAGAGATGAAAAGATAATCTTCCTTTTCCCATTCCTGCTTTCATCGCTTTTACACCACCTTTCTAAGAAGGCTGAAACCAACTCTAAACCAAAAACAACATCACCATTAGAGTTCCCATCTTAACACTTACTTAAAACTTTGACAACGATATGGTACCCTTAGATATTTACTTTTTATACTAAACAAACAGGTTTCCTTTGTTCTAAATAAAAAACACATAGCTGCTTGCCCAAGAGATTATAAATATTCCATTCAGCTGATCCTCAACACATAAGCAGCACCAGTTTGGTCACACACCGAAATACAAATAAGTGAGAAACCTCAGTATGACCTAGAAGTAATTTCAGAAATATTTTAAATAAAATTACTATAGCAATATACTTTACTGAAACGTAACTCAGATTGACACCAATTTAAACAAGTCACTGTGTTAGGCATACTACAGGTAACAGAACAGTTTTTACCCTCTGCTCAAGCTACAATACTGTGGATTGTTTTCTGAATTTAAAACAGGGTGATCTTTCTGCCCTTGTAATTTTTCATTTTCAGAAGTCACAGATCATTAATATCACTTGCTCTAGACATCATTTATCGGAATGAGGTTCACAAGTTTTTTTGGATCATCAGCTAAGTTAATACTGCACCAGTGACTCTGGAAGAGAAAAGAAGTCTTCAGGAAGTGCTGAACATAGAGGAACAGAACAGACATAAGGAAAAGCAGAAGAGCAAGACGTAACCCTAAGAATAAATGCTAGATACAGTGTACGTGCTTCCCTACTTT
The DNA here is from genome assembly GCF_037038585.1 of Patagioenas fasciata. Taxonomy (NCBI): domain Eukaryota; kingdom Metazoa; phylum Chordata; class Aves; order Columbiformes; family Columbidae; genus Patagioenas; species Patagioenas fasciata. The sequence continues at coordinate 28,114,045 of NC_092560.1, forward strand.
GAAATGGTGTAGCTGGAAATACCTCACAACTCTTAGTGCAAATGAAAACACAGAGCTATGTTAGAAAACATCCAACAGAGGAAGTGATGTGGAAAAGGACCTGAGACACTTAAAAAGTATCATACATCACCCTTCAATACGTGCACTAGAGTATCTCCAAAAGACCAAAAGGAAGAGACAAAGCAGCTCCAGTGACTTGAAGAAGAACCTTAAAGTAAACTCTATTTATTCATTGATCAGAAATAATAATATTTATAGTCTAAAGAGGTCAATTAGAAAAAAACAATGAAAGAGGAAAAAAAGAGCAAAGCAAAAAACCTTTGCAATAAAAATTTCTTTCCTCAGTATCATGTGAAATGGGTAAAAGAACAGTATCCATCTTGTAACCAGAGTCTATGATTCCACTAGTCTATATAGAAAAAAATCATGTCTTTAACTGGAATCTGAAATTAGTGATCATGCATTCAGAATAGATCACCTTGCCTGTATCACAGTTACCCTGGAGATTAACGTCTAAGCTATCATTAATACTATTCAGCTGGCAAAAAGAAGACTTGGCCATGAAAAATTACCAAGAAAACATACATAGTTCTGTTAATGCAATGGTATGCTGCTGGAGGAAGACAGCCTCCTGGCTACTTTAGAACCAGACAGAAATCTTCTGACATCAGAACTACTAAATGCACAAACCACCAAAACTGAAAGTTGTAGAGAAAACAACAGTAATAACCATGAACTCGTAATTCATGTGCCTTTCACCACTGAATTATTATTGGTACCGTTCATGTATTTCACCCACATCATGCTCCTATTATTTTTTTCCTCAGGACACTCTTCTACTAGCCATTACAACTTTCTTTATTTTTTATTCTACATTAAGCACTTTAAACTTATCAAAATATACAGAAATAATTGTATACAGATAGCTCTTATTAACACTGTAATTCTTAACTGTTTTGTCTCCTGAGGGCCTTATTGATAGTTTGATAAACACGCCCCTCTTTCAGAAAAAGTAAAACCAAAAAAAGCCACAAAACCTAAACCAACCAACCAAAAGCAACAAACAAACAAAAAGCCTTCACTTATTACAGCACTGCAAAATTAAAACACTTTCAATTCCTGTTGGAACACAGTTTAAGAGCCAGACATTTCAATCTTCATTCTCTTTCAAGATGTTGAGCTGTTCTGGATTCTTTCAGAAAGCCTGGAAGTCAGCTTTTATGGCCCTGAACGTAGGTTTATCACATTAAAAAGAGAAAATAATTTTAAAAATAGACTTATATGGGAATAGCTACTTTCTTTCCTGGGTATAAGAAACAGAGATTTGAACTGAGCTCATTCTTTGGCAGTATGAGAGCTTTTACTGACTCACAAGCTTCACTGGATTCCAAAGCCACATGCATTTATCATGCAGCTCTTTAGGAACTAGGTTTGAGATAATTGCTTTTGACTTTCTCTCTGATACATTATACAGACTGTTTTATACCACAGCTATAGCTTCAGCTAAGTGCTATGCTTGTCGCACTTATGGTTACTGATTATTTTTATACAAATTTAGGCTACTGCTAGTGGAACATACTTTACTTTTCTAATTTTTAAAAAATTATTTCTGTACCTGCTTTTGTGAACAGTGAGAAGCACCATACCGGACCAAAATTTTTAATAAACTTATTTTAAGAATAAACGAAGTGGTTCCTATTTTTTTTCCCCACTTAAAAAAAATTCTCTTTCAGTATTAGAGCACATTGTAGGTGTCCCCCACTACCAAAGCCAATGGCTTCTCCATATGTAAACATCTAAACATTCAGAAAAGCTAACTGAAGTGTAGACATACTCACTGGGTAAACAGTTCTTCATTCGGATCAGCCTAATCCCCTTTGGAAACTAGGTCTGCTCTTAAATGTTAATGCCTCCCAAAAACAGGTCATGGGAAGAAAACAAACAAACAAACAAACAAACAAACAAAAACAAAAAAAAGGAACACCAAAAAGAAATGGCAGGAAA